>NC_068987.1:105379392-105380418 GCF_001194135.2 Octopus bimaculoides
CGCCCGCCGTGCTAACGATTCTGCCAGCTCGCTGCCTATTGAGTTTTCGAATTGATTGAAAAATGAGAGCCATTTCTCCAGGGGAAAGGTAAAGATGAGTACTAATATATATATAGATCAAATTTAAAACTTGCATAACTAGTTGGTATTTTGAACAAACCGAATCTCCAGCTGTGAGGAGAAGGTGTTTATCTATTTACTCATCAAGGTATAATCAAATAGCTTTTTGAAAAGTTAAAACTATGGATCACGATAGTTGGAGTGTAAAGTTGAGTTCAAGTTTAATATCTCAATGCAGTACTTGGAGAAAAGGATTCTATTCAAATTGAAATTATCGATCATTTGAAAAAAAAAAAAAAAAAGATATATATATATATGACAAATTCCAAAAGCTATTTCCCAGACTCGGACATGACAGACCTTCTACTTCAGATGTGAATACCATTCCAGAGAACCTTTAAGAGGAATTTATGGAAATTGAATATGATCTTGTAATCCATCATGAAAAAAAAGTTTAAGGCGAGCATTTACGTGATTTACAAAACCTCTCAGAGCAGGCATCAATATTTCTTAGGCCAATTGCTTCAACTTGTGTGTAAATGGGATTTTCATGCTTTATGCCAATATAATCTAAGAAATACAAAAATTCACAGTACAGTTTCAAGTATTCCTCGGAATATAAAAGCTTGTCAATGAAAGAACTTAAAGATCAACCTAGTTTATTATGCTTCATTACTATGAAGCATGATCATCGAAAGAATAAAAATCTCACAAAACATGTCATGTAATGTCTCATATCTATCTATCTATCTATCTATCTATCTATCTATCTATCTATCTATCTATCTATCTATCTCTTCTCACGGACGTGCTGTCACATCGGCTGCGAAGGTAAACGTTTATTTGACCATTTACTGTCCACATTTTGTTGGAATTTAAAAATAATTTTGTTGCGAAGCACCTAGGCTTCATTTGTGTGTATTTTCAAGGGCAGGAATTGGCACCCAGGGGCATTTTCGGCCCTAG
>NC_068987.1:105385754-105387433 GCF_001194135.2 Octopus bimaculoides
TCTATCTATCTATCTATCTATCTATCTATCTATCTATCTATCTATCTATCTATCTATCTATCTATCTATCTATCTATCTATCTATCTATCTCCCTCTCTATCTGTCTGTCTGTCTGTCTGTCTCTCTGTCTGTCTGTCTGTCTCTCTGTCTGTCTGTCTGTCTGTCTGTCAGTCTGTCTGTCTGTATGCTTGCCTGCCTGATGCCTGCTTGTCTGTCTGTCGATCTGTGTCTGTCTGTCGATCTGTGTCTGTCTGTCGATCTGTGTCTGTCTGTCGATCTGTGTCTGTCTGTCGATCTGTGTCTGTCTGTCTTCCTCCTTGTTTGTCTTTCTGTTCTATCTATCTATCTATCTATTTATCTATCTATCTATCTATCTATCTATCTATCTATCTATCTATCTGCTTGTATATCATTTAAAAAGAAATGATCCGTGATAGACGGTCGTACTTATCAGATGATTGATAAGCTGGAAGTAAGCAAAATAGTTCGGCCGACTGTCTCGGATCATTTCTTCTGAAATAAAAAAATTAAAAAAATCAAGAAAAGAAAAAAAAACCCCTCTCTCATCGTCTAACACTGTCTTTGTGTTCTTTATTTGAAAAGTAGTTTCTACTTATAACTAAGCTATTCAAATACAATACCCACACAAACACACATCACTAACAGTAACATGCACTGAAATTCATTCGTAAAAATACTTGAATCAATAAAATCCATAAAAATACACTTTTTATTTTGGATTGCATGCCAGTGGTTTATTAACAAAAATGAAATACACAACTTGATAGACTGAGATGGAGTCATTCACTAATGTGCCAGAGGTTGGTGTATATTGGTGAATGCTTCCATCTCAGTCTATCGAGTTGTGTATTTCATTTCCTCTTAAATTCCACCAAACATGTGGGAACTGAATGGGGGAAGATCATGAGACAAATCTTGTCAAAATACCAAGAGCTGATTGGGCAGTCCAGAAACTAGGGCTGGCAGGCACGTTGCGAGACAGTTGAAGTAGGCTATAGGAGCTTTGTGGGGCGTTCCCTCCGCAAAGACCTCAGACTGGGTTTGGGGTTACTGGTGTAGCAAAGAGGAGGGCCACAAACTCCACCAGTGCAGTTGCAGAGAAGTGCATTATGTGATATTGGATAAAGAAGGCAGACTGGTGGCTTGCTGCCACAGGGATAAAAGCTGGGACTTGACAAACCCCGGCTAGGACAAATGGGTGAGGGAGTCAGATGCTGAAGGCCTGAAATCCCCTTAGACTCCAGAAACATCATTGATAGTGCATTTATGAGAACGTTACATTGATGAGAACGTTACATTGATGAGAACGTTTAAACAGCTCTTTAATAAACACTACACATATTTCGATACAACATAGATCCACTTGTACATTTAAATTAAGCAACGGTTTATCTGTATAATGGGATCCAGTTGTATCTCCTCAGGTGATATATAATCGCTGTCCCAGTTAGTTATTTTCACACACGATGAATACCTAAACCTAGACTTGGAAGTATACCGTAATACTACCGGTTATTCGGTAATTCTAAGGGTGAACGAGCTCTACTTTGTTCTCTGATATGTTCCTAACGGAATACACCTTGAACACAGACACACACACACACACACACACACACACACACACACACACACACACACACACACACACACACACACA
>NC_068987.1:105387687-105390106 GCF_001194135.2 Octopus bimaculoides
ATATATATATATATATATATATATATATATATATATATATATATACACACACGCAATATACACATATGCACCGTACAGTATATCATTCTATTAAGAATGCATTTCGAGGCCTTGACACTAATAAACTGCACGCCACACCCCGCTAACTAATATATTCAGATTCACGCACATATTAACACTTAATACAAAACGATGCATACACACATACTGCATATAAAGAAATAGATCGGTACAAAGATACACACATGACCATACACACTCAAGTACATGCACAGACACGTGTGCGAGTACACACTCAGAACATACATAAGCTCACATATACAGGCACACAATACGCTTGTACATATATATACACCTATTAATATACCGATTTGTGAATTTCTGAAACAATGTATAATGGCATTTGAGTTATTTTCGGCTATTTTCGGTTATTTTCGGTTACTTTCGTTCATGTTCATTTTTCAAAATATTTATTTGTATTTTTTATGTTTACATTAGTAATTTTTCTTTTATCATACAACTTTTTGTTTCATTTTTATTTTATTGTCTTTTTTTCGATATATTCCCTTCCACGTGATTTATAGTCTAATAGAATTTCTCCCGCTCTCTTCTGTCAATTATCGTTCATAGTTTGTTTCATTTATGTATTCACTTTCTTATTTTCTAAGTGTTTTTTTTTTATTATCATTATTACTGGAGGTTGGGGTTACGCCCTTCAACAATTCTGATTGGATGTAAATATTAAGAGAAGGGCATATTGAAACAAAATTATCTTACCTGCATTAATTATATGAAGCATAGGTGGTAAACTAACTCTTTCACCTACGTTAATCTAAGAGAATAGCTATTGTTTAACCCAGGGTCAGTTCTGATCAAGGAGATCTATGACCAAACATTCCGATCAACATTGCTCAATCTCTCTCTTTCTTTCTATTTCTCTTTCTTTTCAGGCACAGTGTAGGTATTATTCAATGCGGACTTTCTATTTTTTTTTTTCAAAGACAGAACGGTAAAGTTTCAGGGACATTTTGCTGCTATTTCTTGCTGACTGAAGTATTAGAAATATCGGTTCCGGACGAATGCTTCTTTAGTCTTGAATGCAGGGCATTTCTCCTCTGCTTATATACGATGTGTAATGTTATTTAGCCCCTGGTATCAGTTCTGGTCGAGGGTTGTTGTTGTTGGGACTCCGTCGCTTACGACGTCGAGGGTTCCAGTTGATCCGATCAACGGAACTGCCCGCTCGTGAAATTAACGTGCAAGTGACTGAGCACTCCACAGACACGTGTACCTTTAACGTAGTTCTCAGGGATATTCAGCGTGACACAGTGTGAAAAGGCTGGCCCTTTGAAATGCAGGTACAACAGAAACAGGAAGAAAGAGTTAGAGAAAGTTGTGGTGGAAGAGTACAGCAGGGTTCGCCACCATCCCCTGCCGGAGCCTCGTGGAGCTTTATGTGTTTTCGCTCAATAAACACTCACAACGCCCGGTCTGGGAATCGAAACCGCGATCCTATGATCGCGAGTCCGCTGCCCTAACCACTGGGCCATTGCACCTCCACTGATCGAGAGTATGGATGATGAAAAGCGTTCCAATCAAGATAATCTCGTATGTCGTTCATATTTGTTAAGAGAAGTTTGTGTTGTGTTCATTATGTGTAGTGTGAAATATGTGTTTTGTGAAATATGTGTAGTGTGAAATATGTGTTTTGTGAAATATGTGTAGTGTGAAATATATGCAGTGTGAAGTAGTTGTAGTGGGGAATAAGGTATAGGCGAGTATAAGATATGGAGAGTAAGATATAGGCGCAGGCATGGCCGTGTGGTTAAGAAGTTCGCCCTGCAACCGCGTAGTTTCAGGTTCAGTCTCATCATGTGGCATCTTGGGTAAGTTTTTTTTCTACCATACCACTTGGCCGACTAATGAATATGCCAGTGAACATGGTAGGTGGAAACTGTGTAGAAGTGCGCTGCTCTATACACACATACACACGTACCCGCCCTCACGCACATATGTGTGGATGTCCTTGTGTGTGCCTGCCTTCCACCATCGCTGGACAACTGTAACTTAGCACTTCAGCAAAACAGTCTAATAGAATAAATGCCAAAGCAGTGCCCCAGCTTGGTTGCAATCTAATAATTGAAACAGATAGAAGATAAAAAAAGTGTAATGGGTGTGAGGCGTGTGTAGTGGTCAATATGTGTGTTGTGACGGGTGTATAAGGGATGTGTGTTTGTGAGGTGCAATTTTGTGTAATGAGCACCATTGTGATTAATGTTGTATTTATGTATACTTGTTAGTCTGTGTGGTCTAATCTACGCTTAATGTTACTACACACACACACACACACACACACACACACATATATATATATACCTATATATATATACATACATATATATATATATATATATATATA
>NC_068987.1:105390440-105391463 GCF_001194135.2 Octopus bimaculoides
ATATATATATATATATATATATATATATATATATATATATATATATATATACATGCATTCATTCATACATACATACATACATACACACACAAACACGTGTGTGTGTGTGTATGTGTGTGTGTATGTTTTGTGTGTGATGCATTGTGGTTAGTGTGGAAGACCATCCTACCACTCACACCTCAGAACCTCCCCACGTGAACCAAGCCTGGAATGTTGCCCACAGACCGTGAAAACGGAGCGATAATAAAACTTCAGTGCAGGACCATTATCCTCGACGATATCGGCCAGGACGACGGTGGTTGCAAAATGCCGTTGTTTTCTGTTTTATCATCATCATCATCATCATCATCATCATTATTATTATTATTATTATTATTATTATTATTATTATTATTATTATTATTATTATTTTTTTTTTTTTTTTCTTTTTTTTTTTTTCTTTTTTTTACCTCAATTGACTTAAGTAACTCATAAACTCATAATCAGTGTTAGGTTGGATAGATAAAATACTATATTGCCGAATTGCTTCACTGAGCAGACTTCGTCGATAATACTGCAACTGTTACCGTGGCGTTAGACAAAATTTTCGGTTGGTCGGTAGCGGTGGAGTGGTGGTGCCGGAGTGGTGGTGCTAGAGAATGGTGAGGGTGGTGTTAGTGGTGTTGGAGTGCGGTGATATCAGGGTACTAGTGCTTAATTGGTGGTGTGGTATGGATGGCAGTGGTATAGCGCTGTAGCGGTGTTGCTGTCGTTGTTGGCATGCTGGTCGTGTGGTTGTGTTGGTGGTGGTGTTATAAGGTGGTATTGGCGGTAGTATGGCTGTGTTGATGATGATGTAGAGTGGTAGAGTTGGTAATAATGTAACAATACTGGTGCTGGTTGTAGTGTGGTGGTGACGGTGGCGGTGTGGTGGTGTTGGTAGTAGTGTGTGGTATTGGTGGTTGTGGTGGAGCGGTGTTAGTGGTAGTACTGTTGCTGGCGTGCGGTTAGTGTTAGCAGTGGTGGTGTTATGAGGTGGTATTA
>NC_068987.1:105391882-105392708 GCF_001194135.2 Octopus bimaculoides
AGTGGTAGAGTTGGTAATAATGTAACAATACTGGTGCTGGTTGTAGTGTGGTGGTGACGGTGGCGGTGTGGTGGTGTTGGTAGTAGTGTGTGGTATTGGTGGTTGTGGTGGAGCGGTGTTAGTGGTAGTACTGTTGCTGGCGTGCGGTTAGTGTTAGCAGTGGTGGTGTTATGAGGTGGTATTAGTAATGGTATGAGGGTGTAGGTGATTGCATAATGCAGTGGTGTTAGTGGTAGTACAATAGTGTTGGCAGTGGTGTGGTTCTGGTGTTCGATGTTGTAGTGGCGTAGCGGTATTGAAGCGTAGTCTTATGCTGATGTGGTGTCGTTGTGATGCTACAGTGCTGGAGGTAGTATGACGGTGAGGGTGTGGTGTTAGTGTAGCGGTGTTATTGCTGGAATCGTGATGTTGTTGTTGCGGTCACCTTCTACGAGTAGTTGTTGTTCTTTGGTCGTAGATCAAAGCCAGATTGAACGTTCAGGCCGGGACCCTCTCCCATCTTTTATTTATGGGCAGGGGAACCCGGGGCTGTGTTATCCAATGTGTCCTTTTTTTATTAAGACGGTAGGGTGAGATATGAATAATAGTTACCTACTATTTCTAGCATGTCGAGTGAACACGTAGAGGATCCTTTGCTGCTTCAGAAGTGTAGAGATGAGGAAGTGAGGGGGTAATGGCAGGTATGGGGGATTCGGTGTGGTGGAATGGGGGTTGCGTCTCAGAATGGTGGTGGTGGTGGTGGTGAGGTTTGTTACAGCAGTGGAATGATGTTGTTGGCTGGTAGTAATGAGGGCTGGTGTTGGCTGGGGGTTTGAGATTGAATCTT
>NC_068987.1:105393795-105394091 GCF_001194135.2 Octopus bimaculoides
AAACAGGGCAGGGCCTGTTGAGGAAAAGAAATTGTGTCGCAGTGTACCTATATGTTGTGATCCTGAATTGGGCAGGGGACGTATGACCCGTGGTCCCAGCCTTGGATGAACCTGGAAACTAATGTTCAGGTCGTTTGGGCAATTCTGGCGGCATATTTTCCACATCGTACAAATGATGTACCGCTCACGGCGGCGCTGGAGAGAGTAGAGCTTCAAGGCTTTAAGGCGGTTCCAGTAATTGAGGTCAGTCATGCCTTCAATTCGTTTAGGGTGTGCCCTCTGGGGTGATTCAATTT
>NC_068987.1:105394409-105400705 GCF_001194135.2 Octopus bimaculoides
TATATATATATATATATATATGATGTATACATATATATATATGAGAATGTTATTTCACAATGACTTCGTGTACGCACCACTTGAAGAGAGTGGGTGAGCTGACAGATCCTTGTCGTACACGAATCGGTAAATTGATAAGCTTTAAGAGTCCAGTTTTTGTACAATAAATAGGATTGGTGATCTGACAGGTGATTATCCGTAAGCAAACCGTTTTTTTTCTCCCTTTAGGTGTTGATTTTTGTATGACAGCAGATAATGGTGTCTAAAGCGCTAGAAATGTTAACGGAAGTTAGGACCATACATGTGAGAGTTATTTTGTTGTTGAAACCATCATGTGTTATCTGTGTGAGGTTGATTTGTGCAATGGTCTTAAACAGTATTGATATGTGGATTAATGACGTTAAGGATGAGCTTTTTTATAATGTGATGTTTTATATATGAGGGCGCTAGGTCTGTATTAGGCTACTTCACTTGTATTTTTGAAGTATTTAGAACTTTTGTCGTTTCCCTAGCTTCCGGAATTTGACAATGTTAGTAGGTGTTTTAGTATTTTGCTTTTGATTTTGTCACATGTTAAGACATTTGTTTCTTTTTATAGTAGTTAAATCCTTTTTTAAGTGTTCCTTCCTCAATGGATTTTAGCGGTTGACTCCCTAAAAACATTGGTTCTAAATTTCGGCACAAGGCTAGCAATTTCGGCAGAGGGACTAAGTCGATTACATCGACCCTGGTGCTCAAAGAGTACTTCTGTCAATTCTGAAAGCTGAAAGGCAAAGCCGACCCTAGTTGCATTTGAATTCAGAACGTAAAGATGGACGAAATTGCTAACCACTTTGTCGAGTGTGTTAACAATTCTGCCAGCTAGCCATGTTATTCACAAGAAATATTATAAGGGTGTTTCTTGGTATTGCTGTGTGGTTTATAGTATTTCAGATTGTTATTGTGACTTGTGGCCACCGATGCTGTTATCAATGTCGCTAGTTACACTATAAAGTGTGTCAATATTTTGCGTTGTATGTCGGATACAAATGCTTGGAAATTTTGTTTGTTTGTTTGTTTTCCAGTGTTTTGATTTCGCTGAGTTTCCTTCAGCTGTTTGAAACTGAGTTTTATTTTTCTTGTATGCAGCGTTGTTGCATTGCATTTGAAGTTGTCAGAGATTATTACAATGGCTATTTCAGTGTAATTGCGACAGTATTTTTTCATGTTGAATTATGGGTCATGTTTTTGGAAGTCTCTATTATAATTTTCTTGAAAGTATGTATTGCAAAGTCTATATTGGTAACATTGTTGTGCTATTCTGAGAAACTTCAAAAGAAAAAAATGACCCTTTGAAGCAGTTTCAGTGAACTTTTTTCACGTTTATAAAAAGTATTGGGTAGATGGTCAGAGGTTAGTTGAAGGAATTTTTGCAATATGGTTATGAAGAGTTGTAGTTGGTCTAGTAAGTGATATATGTGTATGCGTGTGAGTGATGTCGGTGGTTCAGGATGTGAAGGAAATGTAATAACAACATCATTAAGTAACCTCGTGTGTTGTCTGTATTTTTTGAAAACCAGTATGTATTGCAAGTTGTTATAATGGTAGGGTCGAAAAAATTAGTAGGTATGTGGTAAATAATGTTCGAGTGGGAATAATGATAATGTGACCATCGTTAACAGTAGTGGAGTGGATGTTTTAAATGTTGACTGTATTTTTGGTCGTGGTGCCGTTGCAGTAGCTGATGTGATTGTTGTCTTGGTAGTCGTGTTAATTTTAGTAGCAATTAGAAAAGTTGAAAAAATAGCAGAGGTTGTAGTCATCGGCGGATTAGGAAAGCAACTGTAGCATTAGCATTAGCAGCAGCAGCAACAGCAGCTGTACTAGCGTTATTATTATTATTATTATTATTATTATTATTATTATTATTATTATTATTATTATTATTATTATTATTCAGTAGTTTTATTTTTATAACGTGCTTTCACTTCACTACCGAGCGCAGCTCTGTGTGCCTTGGGTATGTGCTGTGGTTTGCTGTGGTGTTCTTATGTTTACTGTATTGAAAGTGTTTTGCGTAGAATGTGTGCAGTACCCAGTAGTGCAATTTTCTGTATGTTATATATATTTGTAAGTCCTGGTGTTTTTGTTATGTATTTGTCTGAGTATTTTTTTTATCATACTTGAGGCACCTACTATGATAGGAATTGTTTCTGTTTTTAGATTCCACAATCGAGTTACCTCTATTTCCAGGTCTTTGTATTTTGAAAGTTTCTCCATTTCTTTTAGGGAAACGTTGTCATCTGCTGGTATTGATACAACAATTAGAAAACATTTTTTCCTTCATGATCTTTGACAACTATATCTGGTTATTATTATTATTATTATTATTATTATTATTATTATTATTATTATTATTATTATTAGCATCATCATCATCATTATTATTATTATTATTATTATTATTATTATTATTATTATTATTATTATTATTATTATTATTATTATTATTATTATTATTATTATTTATTGTCTTTGCACAGCTTCTAACGCTGGAGATGTACTACGGTGTCAGCTGTTCACTACCAGTGAACGAAGGTAACACTCCTTATTTTTCGAGCACCTTCGGAGTATTCGAGCAGCAGTTCCAAGCAGTGCTGTTTTTTGCAAGTGATCCACCCTTATTGAAACCCCTGTTTGTTTCATATACTTCTAAAGATTTTTACTCACTGTTCCCAGGGCTCCGACAATTATTGGTACTACTACCACCTTTTTCAGCGACCACAACTGCTTAACCTCCCAAGCTAACCTGTCATAGCTATCGACTTTTCTTTCTTCCTTATCGCATAGCTTGTTGTCAGCTAGGTATCTTATATCTATGATCCAGAATAGTTTGTTTTCTTTCGCAATTAATACTATGTCTGGCTTCCTGTTCTCTATCTCATGGTCGCACAGAATCACAAAATCCCCAAAGATCGTTGCATTATCATTTTCGATGACACCTTCGGGTTTATGTTCGTACCACTTTTTTTGCTCTGTCAAATCCATACTTGTTGCAGTGTCCAATGGACAAACCTTGCTATATTGTCATGACGTCTCATACTCTTTCTGGGCTAGTAGGAGTACATTGACTGGTAATATGCCATACGGTTTCACCATTTTGTCCACAAATTCTGCACTTATCACTTTCTGATATGTTGTCTATTCTGTATTTGATGTAATTCGTTCTTAGTGCTTGCTCTTGGGCAGCGCAGATTAGAGCCTCCGTTTTCGGTTTTAAATCACTTTTAGTCATCCATAGCCATCTTTTTTTCTTACTGTCTTTTCTTCAACATCCCTATGAAATTGTCCATGGGGATATTGGATATGGCTAAATTGATGGAGAAAGAAATGACAGAGTACTTGCGCAGACTGAGATTGATTCTTAAGACGGAATAAGATTGAAGCTATCAACACCTGGGCGTTTTCACTCCTTAGATACGAGCAGGGGTAAACGCATGGATAGTAGACGAACTAAACAGCTTAGGCAGAAAGACAAGGAAGTGACACAGACAGACTGTATGTACCAAGAAAAGCTGGAGGAAGAGGACTGATTGGATGCGAACACAGCATTGGAGAAAAAGCAAACAACATAGCATAGCATGTAAAAAATGTCACAGAACCACTATTATTGGAAGTAAGAAGGTCAGGCTTGAGTAGGATGGAAGATTGCAAAGATAAAGCACTGTACAAGCACTTGAGAATGAATGAAACTGAAAATAGGTGGATAAAGTAAAGAATGCATGGACAATTATCATCATCATTATTATTATTATTATTATTATTATTACTTTCATCATTAAAAGAAACATCATCACCCTTCTTTTTCTTGGTAATGATTGTAGAATTTTCAGTGGAACATCAGCACCAGCAGAAGCAGTAACGGTAGTTATGTAGTAAAGTAATAGCAGTAGTAGTAATAGCACTTGTGAGCAGATGTAGAAGTAGTAGCAGTAGTAGTGTACTAACTATAGTACGAGTAGTAGCTTCCGTAAGAGTAGCAGTGTTAGGAAGACTAGTATCAATATCATTATTGATCTTCGTCTTGTTCTTCATGTCGTTGACTCAGAATGTCACTGCACCGATAATAGAATGAAGAAAGAAAGAAAGGAAGGAAGGAAGCCATAGACATAAACTAAGAGCTATAAATAAATATAGAAATAAATAAAAGAAATTGTAAAGTATGCGAGAAAAAGGAACATATGAAGTAAATAAATGAAAAAAAAATAGACAATAGTAAAAAAGAATAAAAACAATAAGAACAACAACAACAAAAAAAAAAACGTAATTTAAATTGAAAAGTTCACTATTTGGCTTGACGTCACAATTTCGTTAGCGTTAAAAAGTTATGCAAGCTACTTCCGTCAACCATTTTATATACCGGAAGCTCATCACTCAATCTAAAGCTGCCTGCATCATTCAATATACTTTATAACTTATAAACCTCTTAACATACGACTTCAGGAGTTCTTTTTCCTAATATTATTCCTTTTATGTTTTTTTGTCTTGTCTGTTTCTAAACCATTGCTTTCATTCCATTAAAAAATTTTCTTCCCCCAGTTTGTTTCGACAAAACGTATTTGTGTTGCTATAATTTTCTTTCTATTATTATTATTATTATTATTATTATTATTATTATTATTATTATTATTATTATTATTATTATTATTATTATTATTATTCCATTTCCCCTTCGGGAATATTAAATTTTACGACTGTATAAGAAATTATTACGAAGTTTCTTTTTCATAGTCTATCATCGATTTTTTATTGATTTTGCATTGAGGCTGGAATATACACTGACCGAACAACGTGATTGGCTATTTACTATCATTGCATTATATAAAAATCACAGAAGCCGCGCCCATCACAATCGATTTCTGTATCTTTGAACATTTTGGCGATCTTCCGGGAATGTTTCAATGTAACTACATTTTTTTGTCCGGTGTAAAATTTACCTCAATAATCTAAAATTGGTTTACAATATTGGCACAATGCCACAGATTAAGAGGGAAGGGTAAATTCGTTGAAATATATCCTAGTATTTGACTCTTAATTTTAACGATGTGGTAAGGATGAAAAAGTAAAGTTGACCAGGGTGAGATTTGAATTCATGTCTAACAAAAATACCACAAGGCAGTTTGTCTGACGCTTTACAGATAAAAATATTCTTTCAAATTCTGGTACTCAGCTGGTTCTACACTTTATCGATTCCGAAAAGATGAATGGTAAAGCCGACCTCGGCGGAATTTGAACTGAGAACGTAAAGAACCAAAAGAAACGTCTCTAAGCATTTTGCCTGGCGAGGGAATGATTCAGCCAGCTTGTGAGTGGCTCTTCATTTTTCAACACTTTTCCTTTCAGAATTTCCTGTTTGGAAAGATTTCTACTGCATTCTTAACACATTTCGTCCGTCTTTACGTTCTGAGTTCAAAATACCACAGAGTTCGATTTCGCCTTTCATACTTTCTTGGTCGATAAAATAATTACCAGTTGAACACTGGGGTTGATGTAAGCAACTTACTCCAGTCTCTAAAATTGCTGGCCTGGTGCCAAAATTTGAAGTTATTATTTATATAGCTGTACAGTTCTCTCCCTTTTTCTCAAAATTTTCTTCCACCTCTTCTTTCTATTTCCCAGTGTTTCTTCCCGATATCATCATTCATTTCTTTTCCTTTTTCTTTCTTTCTTTCTTTCTTTCTTTCTTTCTTTCTTTCTTTCTTTCTTTCTTTCTTTCTTTCTTTCTTTCTTTCTTTCTTTCTTTCTTTAATTCACTGACTGACTGACTGATTGACTCACTCACTCACTGACTCACTCACTGACTCATTCACTGACTCATTCACTCACTCACTCACTCACTCACCCACTCACTCACTCACTCACTCACTCACTCACTCACTCACTCACTCACTCACCCACTCACTGCAGAAATGGGACTTATGGTCCTCCGCTTTGCTGCAACAGTAACTCCGTGTCCAGTCAGAGCTTTTCAGAATGAACGTGCCGGAAACTCCGGCTGTACCGGCTCTTGGTATTTGGCAAATTTCTTCTCATCAACTCCTTTCATGTGTTCCTCCTAGGGCACTTGTACATGAATCTATATGAATAAATAAATGAGATATGGGTTATTTAATACATGTTTTAAAACGCTGGTTTCCTAATTCGCGACTCGAGTTTCACGGCAAAACAATCGATTTGGGCTGAAATTTGCAAGAAAGGAACTGGGTTTAAATAAACGTCACGCATGCACGCACGCGCGCACACACACACACACACAC
>NC_068987.1:105401816-105402712 GCF_001194135.2 Octopus bimaculoides
TATATGTACATATATATATACACATACACACATATATACATGTTGCGTTCCACATTTTTTAATGCGGTTCGCCTAAGTTAAAGAATGTATGAGAGTGAAACGGGATGTGTGAGTGTGTGCGCATGTATGTGTATATATGCGTATGTGTATGTGAGCGAGCGTGTGTGTGTGTGTGTGTGTGTGTGTGTGTGTGTGTGTGTGTGTGTGTGACTGTATGTGCATCTGTCTTGGTGTGTTGAATTGGCTTAAGTATAGGATGCTGCAAGTACGTAATATTTAGGTAATTGAAACACACTCAAACGCACACACGTGCACACACACACACACACATACATACATACATACATACATACATACATACATACACATTATATTGAAATATATTGATATAATAACTGTTGTAGAAGGGTAATGAAAAATACCTTCAGAATGCTCTTCTAGAATCTTTAACTACATGCTAGAAGCCATATATTTGATAAATGCACATGAACCCAAGCAGTGCAATCTCAGTTCGTTTTAAGGAATTATTTCATCATCATAAGAGCGCAACGAATTGTGATTGGTTCTATGTCCTTATCTCTGTAAATAACGAGCGACAAATTTGGAGAAAATGGGAAATACTTATTTTAAATTACATCTTATTAGATCTAGATACTCCAGTGGTAACATCTAGACCTAATTCACGTTATCAGCCACTGTTGAACTAAAGATGTTGTTCGTTTAGTTATATAATATATAGTGATTATTAACATCGCGAGTGGTTGGAATATAGTCCACCAGAAACGATACGTGCATACATAAATACATACATACATAATAATACATACATACAAACGTATACATATATACATATATATTCACGTACATGCATATATATATATATATATATATATATA
>NC_068987.1:105403043-105404191 GCF_001194135.2 Octopus bimaculoides
TATATATATATATATGTATGTATGTATGTATGTATGAATGTATGTAAATATGAACAATTGTATAAGTTCAACTGAGTACACATTTAAACTAATTTTAATCGAAAAATATATAATAATTAATTAGAACAACTTAGGCGCCTTTCATTAGCAGTGAATAGATAACAGTAATATCTTAAGCCGCCTGCTTCGTCAAATTTCCTGAGGTTGCATACATATTCTTAATCTTTAGTAATGGACTGTCGACAGTTGTTGTCAATACGAAAACGCTGTCGGAAGTCAAATAGGAATGAGTGTTACGCATTCTCAGAAGACTGGAAAATGTATTTCTTCCATTTGGTACTTCGGCAATTCTGTATCTGCAATATATCTGTTAACAAGCCATGCTTTTCTATTCAAGTATATTTTACCTTTCATCTTTATTTCGATTTCTTTTCCCTCAAATATGTGCTTATTCCAGTTGTCTTTCGTAAGCCTTTGACCTTATTAACCCATGTTATATTTAGTTTATTTTACTCTCTTCTTCGTGTTCTCTCCACCTTCTCGTCTTTCTTTTACATTTTTTCAGTTTGTAATACCATACCCTTCACAATTCACTATTCATAACAAATACTATATATTATATAGATTATCCCATTATGTCTTCTTAAACCCACTACCTACATTAACCATTATTATAATCGTTATATATTTAATCGTTATAATCGTTATATATTTCAACTTTTAACCATTAACAACAGCAGCAGCAATAGCGACAACAACAACAATGATAATAATTATTACTATCCTCATCACATTTCAATTTATTGCTCTTTAGTCCACCTTCTCCTGTGTTTGTAGTATATACTTCCCATGCTTCCATACTGTCAATGGTCGTCTCCCAGGAGACGGCAGTCGTAACATCTGGCCATGATGTAAGAAGACAGTAGAAATCAAGTATCCCTAGTGTGCAGCCGAAACTGCAAAGATAATCTGGAACTCGACTGAGGAAAGAAAACTCCGAATGACCCGTCTTTGTTTTCTTTGTATCGTCTGTCTGGATGTTTCGTTGTCCCTTTTTTGTATCACCTAACTGTCTCGATGATGTGCGTTCTTTTCCCATTTTGTATTTTATATATACATACATACATACATATATATATATATATATA
>NC_068987.1:105405810-105406523 GCF_001194135.2 Octopus bimaculoides
AGAGAGAGAGAGAGAGAGAGAGAGAGAGAGAGAGAGAGAGAGAGAGAGAGAGAGAGAAGCAGTGAAATAAAGAAGTATTGAGAGAGAATCAAGAGGAGAGAGAACCAGAGAGAGAAACTGAGAGAATAAAGAGAGAAAAAAAAGGGAAGAATAAGGAAAAGAGAGGGAGAAAGAAAGAAAAGTTTGAGAGAGGAAAACCACGGTGGAAACGAAGTATTGTAGGATAGGAATTTTAAGGTTTCGTCTTTAGTGTTCACTGATGCGAAACGATGTTTGCAAGTGATAACATTTTAGATGTAATGTGCGTGTCTTAACGGATGTGTGTGTTATGCTTGTGTTTGTGTGTATGTGTGCATACGTTTAGGTATGCCGTTCCAAAACGGGATGGGAGAGAAAGAGGAAGTGAGACGCACACACACGAAGATACTGATTGCCTCAGGAAGGGAACGATTACGAGAATTCCAAAGATGTCTCATCGCCTGGGTAAGCATCAAATACCCCGTTTTGTTTTATTGATATTTAAGCGGTGTGAGCATTTTTTTTTAGAATGGGACAAATTACACGCATATCCATGCAGTTAGTCAGAAAGCTGCCTCGTTCTCTCTCTCTCTTTCTCTATCTACATACATACATACATACATAAACAAATACAAATATTTACATACATGTTATATGTATGCATATATATATATATATATATATATATATATATA
>NC_068987.1:105407732-105413143 GCF_001194135.2 Octopus bimaculoides
TGTATATATATATATATATATATATATATATATACATGTATACATATCTACATAAAAATGTATATATGCATATCTATTCATCTAACTCTATCCATGCATGTGTACACACACACACACACACACACATATATATATATACACATATATGTATATGTGTGTGTATATATATATATATGTATGTATATACATGTATGCGTACACACATACATACGCACACACACAGACACACATATATATAAGATATAAATATGTACATACCACCATACGTGCATACATTCAATTCACGTGGAGATATGTATGTTCTCATGGATGTTTTTAATGCAACGCAAGTATGTTTTGCTATTAGTTTTATTCCAATATTATTTTCTTACTTAGAACGAGGACAATTTCTTCGGAAAGGAAATTAAAGCACGTTGTAATCCCCTTCAATGCACTCTCTCATCTGTGATGCCTGTTTCCCCTCCAGCAAAAGACCCTTCGCAAGAACCCAGTTCATCGGTTCAATATCAGTGTGCACCAGTTCATATCATCAGTTATCTCTCCAATGAGCCCTAAAATGGTAAGAATGAAAATGCATAAATGAATATATAAATAAATGAACCAGGAAACAAAAAACAAAAACAAAAGGCAAAACGTAAAACGAAACAAAATCAAAACATAATCCGAGAATTAAACGAAAAGAAACCCCAAACACAGAAAAGGCAAAAGAAAAAAAAAAAATCAAAGGAAAAACAAGGACAAAAAAAAAAAATCGAACCCAAAACAAAAAAACAAGCAAATATGTTTAGAATTTACAAATAAAGGCAGGAACGGCCGAAATAAAAGACAAAATTCTTGCAATTAAATGACTCTTTAATTAAATTCCGCATTGGTAAAACAACAAAAAACGACAGCAGCAATAACTGTAATAATAACAGCCAAGGCGCTGATATGATGATGATGATGATGATGATGATGAGCAGGAAGTGGAAGGGGAGGATGGTTACTGTGGTGAAAATGCTGGTGCTGCTGGTGATGTTAAATTGAGGACAATGATGATAATAGAGGCGAAGATGACGTTGATGAAAATGAAGACGGTTATGGCGACCTTAATACAGTAATTATGATGATGATGATGATGACAACGACGGTGGTGGTGGTGGTGGTGGTGATGGTGGTGGTGATGAGGGTGGTAGTGATGGTAGAGGTGAAGGTGGTGGTAGTGATGGTGGTGGTAGTGGTGATGAGGGTGGTAGTGATGGGGGTGTGGTGATGGTGGTGGTGGTGGTGATGGGGTGGTAGTGATGGTGGTGATGGTGGTGATGGGGGTTGTGGTGGTGGTGGTGAAAGTGGTGGCGGTGGTGATGGTAGTGGTGGTGGTAGTGATGGTGGTGGTGGTGGTAGTGGTGATGATGATGATGATGATAATCATGGGCATGACGAAGATGCTGCTGCTGATGCTGATTTACGACAAAGATAATGATGACAATTATAATGATGACAATTATAATGAAGAATTACGTTGTTAAAAAAAAAAAAGATGAAATCAAAACAAAACTAACGAAGCAATGTTCCTGTCCACGACACTTGGATAATCTCAGAGAATCTCTTGATCGAAGATTTTTATTTGCAATTCACCACAATTCACGTGAAACCCCACCTAACACAACCGAAATAACTACGACGACGATAACAACATCAACAAAATCAACACCGAAAAACAAAGAAGAACCATATCGGGTCCTGGCAGTGAAATGGCCATTATCGTCAGTTATGTTCAGTGCGTTTTTCTAAAGTCAAGCTCTGTCAATGAAGACTCTTCAAAACCGGATGTTTTCTACGGTGAATCTGAAGAGTTTTGTAATAACAACTGCCCGCAAAAGATTTTAGTATCCTTATTTCACGTCGTCATGTACAAAACAAACTACAGATGATCAGCTGAGACTTCAACAGCTTTGTACCCCATGATATTAAATGGAGATCGTTGAGGATGGAAACCGACCAGAATAAATTTACCATAAAGATAGCACGGCCAATGTCTAGAGTCTATGACAAATTTGCTAAATACGTTTAAAAAACTACACGGAAACACTTTTCCCACTGTACATTCTTGATGTCATCAAAGAGAAATCTGCTCTTCATGATGATTATGTCACTAAATTTGAAACATTCCTTCTTAGAGAAAATAACATCTACAAATAATAAGGCAATGGAGAGCATCTTCCAATAGTGACGCTCTGGAACCCCCGATTGAGTTAGTAGATGTGCCAAAGTACAAGACGCCACAGTCTCTAATCATGGTGTCCATGAAATTTGTACTTCAACAACCAAAGGTTATTGCAAGCCATGTTGACCATCAATTAGAGCGACATTGTTGAGAGTACGGTGAAACTCTGGTTACTGAAGACCGCTCATCATGAAAGAGATATAAACTGACACGTCAAATGTTAAATTGAAACAGAGCAGATCAAGTATTTCGGATCCGTGTCAAAGAAGGAGGTCCTGCAACTATATAATAATTGTTTAAAACGACCATTGCTGGTGACAGCTCCCCATACCATTACAAAGATACCGCCATGTTTCACAATTGGTTGGAGTCGTTTCAAATCAAATTCTTGATTGGGAAGCCTCCAGACCCGAACACATCCACTGTCTGAAAATAATGCAAATCTGGATTCATCTGAGAAAATCACTCTATCCCAAATTGTTCTGGATTTTTCTGATATCTCCTTAACCCATTTCTTTCTTTTCATGATATCAATTGGTTGAAGGAGAGGTTTTCTTCTAGCTGCTCGTCCATAATACCCAAGCTTATGCAGATATGTAACACACGTTCTTGGAATAACTTCTTGCTGTTTTGCAATGTCAGAAGCCTTCGAACGGGGTTCGTTTTCCACAATTCTCTTCAAACAGCGAAGTTTCCTTTCCGAGAGCCCAGGTCGGGACGAGAGTTTGTTGATTCTTTTCCTTGGCTTTTGAATTGCACTATAATTCTATTAACAGTAGCAAGAGGAATTTGAAGATTTTTGGCAATTTTTCGCTGGCTAAGACCAGCCTCAGATTGCCCTCTTTGAAAATCTGACAGTTCTGCTGAATTTTTTGTGCATGGCATGGTTACTCTTCGCGAATGTTTAATATAATAGCACCTGGAATGAAAAAGAATAATTACATTGTAAATTCTACACCGCTGAAAACATTAAGATGCTTAGATCAGAAATTTTGAAAATTAAAGGTGTCTATATACTTCCTGCATGTCTGTGTATGTATGCATTTGTGTGTCTGCGTTTGCCCCCACCATCCCACCATCGCTTGACAATCGATGTTGGTGTGTTTACGTCCTCGTATGTAGCGATTCGGCAAAAGAGATCGATCGAATAAGTACTAGGCTAACAAAGAATAAATCCTGGGGTTGATTTGTCTCGACTAAAAAGGCGATGCTCCGACATGGCCGCTGTCAAATGACTGAAACAAGTGAAAGAGTAAAAGAACAGAAGAATATCTTCGCCATGAAGTGTTACTTCTATTCAATGACAAAATGAAATTTTCATTCCTATCACCTTTGTCTGGTAAATTTCTAAAACACCATTAGTTGAGATATACCATTAGTTGAGATTCAGGTATTTTCTCTATGATCAATTTAAAATTGATCTGGAACACAAGTGAATCTGTCACCAGTCAGCATTATAAATATTAATTTTGAATCTTGTTATTCTACTTTAAACCATGTGTTAATGAAAAAATAAAACAAGAAGAAAAAACAAAACAAACAAATATATACATTCTGGCACTGACATATGTTCGCGCTAAAACACTGACATATATCTACCTTTTGCATAACAACACAGATATTTATAGAACTCTAGGTGTTAAATAGTAACTTGTACGCAAAAACATACGTATTACTTGTACTTATGAACCGATACTATCATAAAATGCTGACACATCAACATTTTCACACCCGCACAATCGTTTTCGAAATTCTACGTGTTAAATAACGACTTGTATGCATAGAAACATCTATCTCACTTATTACTTGTACTTATAAATAATGGCAAGTGACTTTCTCACTTGCCACTTAAAGCCAGTTGACAACCAATTTTAACCAGTCGGAACTGCTTCTGCTGTGACAGAGGAGGAAAAGTACATACCTTTCAGATTGCTAAGTTTATGTTATACAACATGAGGAGCCTTTGTCATCTGTTACAAATGGTTTGAGAACCTACAACTGAAAAGTTTCTCTCCGTGTGAGAGGCTTGGAAGATCAGCAGTCACCCGATGTTCACAAGTTCGTAATCTCCACCTCACCATTGATGACCAAGACAAATGCAAAGCCACCACAATTTGGCAACGGGCATCACCTTGAAAGGTTTAGTCGAACTAGACGACCACGGTACTTATGTTTTAGTCTTGTCCTCTTGTACTTATTGTATCGTTCTCTTTTGTCAAACTGCTAGGTTACGAGGACAGAAACAAGCCAACACCGGTTGTCAAACAAAAAGACACTCACATATGCACACATACACACGCATACACACACACACACACGCACATATGTATGTGTTTGGCGAGCTGGCAGAAACGTTAGCACGCCGGGCGAAATGCTTAGCGGTATTTCTTCTGTCTTTACGTTCTGAGTTCAAATTCCGCCGAGGTCGACTTTGCCTTTCATCTTTTCGAGGTCGATTAAATAAGTACCAGTTGCGTACTGGGGTCGATCTAATCGACTTAATACGTTTGTCTGTCCTTGTTTGTCCCCTCTGTGTGTAGCTCCTTGTGGGTAGTAAAGTAATAGCACACATCTGTATGTATACGATGGGCTTCCACATAGTTCCCGTCAATCTAATCCACTCACGACGTATTGGTTGGCTCGGAGATATAGTAGAAGATACTTTCCCAAGGAATCCAACGGTGCCCAAGGGACTCAACGGTGCCACAAAGAATACTGCAAGGGTTTCCATCCAACGCTCTAATGTTACCACCATTCCGCCACCCTAAAATGGGACTTTATTTGGCGAAATCAAAAGGATGAAAGGCACTGTTGAACTCGATGGAATTTGAACTTATAGCGCAGAGAGTCAGAGCAATTAATGCAAGGCGTTTTATCCGAGCTCTTAAGACTCTGCCAACTCACCCCTTTTTCTTACTTCCTCCATTACAAGCAACAACACAATCTTAAGACCTTAGGTAATTAAGCATGTTTAATACTTAACGGAGAATAATCACTGATTATTTCGTTTTAATTGTTTCAGCCATTTGACCGCGGCCATGCTGGGGCACCGCCTTGAAGAGTTTTTAGTCGAACAAATCGACCCCAGGACTTATTTTTTTAAACCTGGTACTTATTCTATCGGTCAGTTTTTTGCCGAACCGCTAAGTTACGGAGACGTAAACACATTAACACCGCTTGTCAAGCGGTAGTGAAGGACACACAC
>NC_068987.1:105413731-105415206 GCF_001194135.2 Octopus bimaculoides
ATATATACACACACACACATAGGCGCAGGGGTAGCTATGTGGTAAGAAGCTTGCTTCCCAACCACATGGTTCCGGGTTCAGTTCCACCTTGGGCAGGTGTCTTCTACTTTAACCGCGGGCTGAAAAAAGCCTTGCGAGTGGATTTGGTAAACGGAAATTGAAAGAAGCCCGTCGTATATATATATATATGTATATGTTTGTGTGTCTGTGTTTGTCCCCCCACCGTCGTTTGACAACCGATGTTGGTGAGTTTGTGTCCCCAAAACCTAGCAGTTCGGCAAAAGAAACCGATAGATTACGTACTAGGCTTACAAAGAATAAGTCCTGGGGTCGATTTGTTCGATTAAAGGCGATGCTCCAGCATGGCCGCCGTCAAATGATTGAAACAAGTAAAAGAATAAAAAAATATTTGTGTGTGTGTAAGTGTGTGTGTGTGTGTGTGTGTCTTTCTGTTTTTGTGTGTTACTCCACCGCTTGAGAAACGGTGTGGTGTTGATTTGTTTACGTACCCATAAACTAGCGGTCCGGCAAAAGTGAGCGATAAAATATGTAATATTAAACTTTTAAAAAATTAGTATTGCGGACAATTTGTCCGACTAAACCCTTCAAGGCAGTACTCCACCATGGCCGTAGTCCAGTGACTAAAGCGAGTAAAAGATTAAAAAAAAATTGCTTTCCTACAGCTGGATATCTACTGGGAAAAGAAGTTTTAGAACTAATATGAGAATGCTGGACCTACAGACAGAATGAGTCAAGGTAAAGGAGAATGGTGATACACTGTAGTTAAAACTTATGTCCGCTTGGAAAAATATATTTTCTTCCATATAGATTTTTTTTCTTCCTCATTTACTCCAGTGAATTGTTACAGATCAAGAAGTCACCAGCGTAGATACATTTCTGGGTAGTTAAATTACCATTTTGAAAGAATGTTTTACAACAGATATCACATTGGTATGGTCTCTCCTATTTGAACAAGTTTTATGGCAAGACAAACTACGAATCTGTTTTACGGTGAATATCACAGTGGTATGATTTCTCTGCTGTGTGGATATGTTTGTGGGAAATTAAATTAGCGTTTTGAAAGTATGTTTCAGCACAGATATTACTACGATATAGATTTTCTTGTGCGAATACGCTTATGGAAAGACATTATAAATATTAGAGAAAGTTTCACTATAAATATCAGTCAGTGGTAGGATCTCTATCCCGTGTCTATACGTTTGGGAACGCACGCTCGCGTGCACATACACATACTCACATACACACACTCACATACACACGCATATACATATATAAAGGGTTAATACATAAATATATATATGTGTACAGATACATACACGCATATATACATGTGTGAGCATGCGTATTTGCATATATAATACGTATATATATATATATTATATATACATACACACATATATATATATATTCATATATATATATGTAATATGTATAAGCATATATATGTGTATATA
>NC_068987.1:105416325-105417920 GCF_001194135.2 Octopus bimaculoides
TATATATATATATATATAGTCACGTATGATTATTCAGTTATATATATATATATATAACTGAATAATCATACGTGACTGAGTTATACATTTTACACTGCAGTCTTCTAAAATTTTGAACACTGCTCACGGACCCTGAATACTACCTTTGTGAATCACAGGGGGCTAAACTCTAAATTAACACCCTTTTCTACAAATTAGTGATCGTGAGCCAAACTTAGATATCAATATTTGTAAAGGTAAGCTCGTGTCGCGTTGAGTCTGTAAACCGGTTTTGATATCAGCTGGTGACGTTTTCATTTCTTATGTGATGGCACTTTCTCTCAACTTATGAACATTACGCAACAACATTTGCCTCCCCTTGTAAATATGTTCATTCTTTTATCCATGTAAGAAATCAATTTGTATTTGTTCATTGTATTCAAATATTCTTGTTAAATGAAATGAATAAATACAATAAGCTAAGTTCGGTGGCAGAGTGCTACAAACATTCTGACAATGTTCGGTCGTCGAATCCACTCAATTACTGCCTAATTTCGAAGGTTTGACAAGAGATTTGTGTCTGCAACGATGTTAACTACACATCATATATTGTTATATTGCAATATTCGATCTGATGAAAAGGGGATGTAGTGTTGTTGTCGAGGCAGTTGTTTCTAAAGCTGTTATTGGAGAGGAAGAGATGTGGCTTTTAATGGAACTGCTATAATAAAATGGAACAATTTTCTAAATGAAGATTTCGTCTTAAAAGCGGGGATGGACCATTAAGAAGTCAAATAATTGAAACAAATTTAATTTCCTTCTCGCTCTTATTCGTTTTATTGGCCTTTCATTGCAAAGGCTTAGTTTAAAGTAACCATCGTTAACTGGGAAAGAGAAATCTCTCTTGTTTCCTGATTCGTACGAAATGGCAAAACTATAGCAGAATATTCACTTTAGAATCTTAACGGAAAAAGGAAAAGCACCTACATCTTATTGATATGTTTGATTCTATCTATTCCACTGTCATGCTGTTCTTAATTTTTAAACTTTACTTATTTTTCATCTCTATTGTAAATGACTTGCAGAAAAGAATCTACTCGAATCGAAATTCTCAGTTTACCGATTCAATAGTTAATGTTTCGCATCCTGCACCACGTCCATACCTGTGGCATTTTACAGTTTGATAGAGCAGTGAATACTTAGGACGTTTACCGGTTTGAAGGAGCAGCGCATACTTAGGACATTTAACTGTTTGATAGAGCATTTCATACCTCGGGTATTTAGCATTTTGATAGAACAGTCATCTAGTTGTAATTAGGTAAACAACTATACTGGATAAGCGATGAATGTTTTGTTAGCTTATATTGTTGTTGATGTTGGCACTCCATCGCTTACGACGTCGAGGGTTCCAGTTGATCCGATCAACGGAACAACCTGCTCGTGAAATTAACGTGCAAGTGGCTGAACACTCCATAGACACGTGTACCCTTAACGTAGTTCTCGGGGAGATTCAGCGTGACACAGGGTGACAAGGCTGACCCTTTGAATTACAGGCACAACAGGAAGTAAGAGTGAGAGAAAGTTGTGGTGGAAGAGTACAGCAGGGTTCGCCACCA
>NC_068987.1:105417930-105419373 GCF_001194135.2 Octopus bimaculoides
GACCTCGAGTTCGCTGCCCTAACCACTGGGCCATTGCGCCTCTACGCTTATATTGTAAAGATTTAAAAAAAAAAAAAAAACGTAGTTACAGTTATTTTTCTCCGTAATATTTATATGATCCTGGGAAGATTTCTGAAGTTACAAGACAACAGCTACATGTATCAATTAAATAAAATTAATACTAGAATTACTAATTTTCCTATATTTCTCCATTTAATTAAAACTTTTCTTTAATTTAAAAAGCTGACCAAATATTTCAAGTATTGAAAGTTTTACACATAAAATATCTTGGCATCTGTTCAGAAATCTTAAGAGGTAATGCGTTCGCTTGGAAAGTGGTAAATACAAAGCTCGGAACCCGATAGGGGGCCTGTTAACTATTTTCTGCCTAACGTTAGTGTTTATAATCTCTGATATTGTATTGTATACCTTCCTTAGACACATCGGTAGACTAATCCAACGATACACTTAAAAACAGATCTTATTTCAGCATATTGCCACTCGTACGTTTTTGTTATGTGTTCATCATCTCTTCTCACTTGCTTCACATGCAAAATGCTTACACAAACCTAGTCAATTAGTTGATTTCCAACGACTTAGTCTTTTTCAGCCGATTAATTTTGTCCATATTTATCAACAAAACTTGCTTTCATTTGCATAGGTGCAGTAACAAATTACAGGATTAATGAAGTAGATTATTTTTAGGAGGAGAAGAGTGTTTAATAAAGGAGGCTTGGGCCAAGAACATAACTAATTGTAAAGTTACTGAAAATTTTTATTTATGTGGATACATGCAAGATGTCTTGTTACAATTTTCCTTTGCAACATTAATAGATTTACTGGCATCAGGATAACTTGTATATGAATAAACTGAAACGTTATGTAAATATGTGTTATTATAATTTTTACGGCGTATGCAGGTGATATTTTCATGCTAACGTATTTTGAAAGTGCTGGTTATCATTAACGCAGGCATCTTTTAACGTAGGCATCTGTACAACCAATAATCTACCAGATTCTTCGTAGTTCAGATACCCGTATTAAATTTAGCACTTAGCCAATAGGAGAATAGATATTTTCCTCCGTGTTAGATTTCCATTTGGAAATAATTTTAGAGCAAAGTAAAGCATAAACTATTCCAATGTGTCTATTTCAAGTCTTGCCTTCCTTACTATTTCTAAAACTTTATATATCATCACTGAAATTAATTACATTGAAAGTTAATGGTGCAAGGGAGAGCTTTAAAACTGGTTAATAGAAGTAGTTTTATGGACCCATAATCTTTTATTGGAATTCCACCTGAAAAGAAAGGAATGAATTAAGCATCAATCACTTAAGTGGAAGTGTTACCAATGCGATTAGATCGACAAGGTATGAGCTAACAAATCCAACTCATTTGTGTGTGTGTGTGTGTGCATATATATATATATATATATATATATA
>NC_068987.1:105419584-105423220 GCF_001194135.2 Octopus bimaculoides
TCCCAGACCGGGCGTTGTGAGTGTTTATTGAGCGAAAACACCTAAAGCTCCACGAGGCTCCGGCAGGGGATGGTGGCGAATCCTGCTGTATTCTTCCACCACAACTTTCTCTCACTCTTACTTCCTGTTTCTGTTGTGCCTGTAATTCAAAGGGTCAGCCTTGTCACACTGTGTCACGCTGAATATCCCCGAGAACTACGTTAAGGGTACACGTGTCTGTGGAGTGCTCAGCCACTTGCACGTTAATCTCACGAGCAGGCTGTTCCGTTGATCGGATCAACTGGAACCCTCGACGTCGTAAACGACGGAGTGCCAACAACAACAATATATATATATCTGTATGTGTGTGTGGTGTGTGTGTGCGTGTGTGCGTAATTTATATATATATATGTTGTGTATGTGTACACACACATATATACACACACATACAAACACACATATACATATGATAAATAAACTTAATAATACGGTTTCCAGCTGAATCAGACTTCGCGGGAGCCTTGGGAAAATGTCATCTACCATGCCCTTGGTTACCAATGTCTTGTGATTGAATTTGGTAGGCAGAAACGGTGCAGAAGCCCATTGTGTGTGTCTGTGTGTCGTTCGTATATGTTTAGCAATGCAGGATGTAAATATCGGCAAGAAAACCGAATTATAGGTGCAGTTCGAATGATTACTCCTGTGATATTTGTTTTGCCCCGGTTTACACCTTGTAACCTTCACTGTCGAAAATGAAATGAACCGCTGACTAACCAAATGAAACACTGCAGTTAACGAAGCTCATGCTCATCAGTCGCTATAAAAAAATAGTAAGTAATATTGTTCGATTCAAAATGTCGCCAAATGATATCGAATTTGCGTCAAATACTTATTTTTCTTATTGCATAATGAGAGGAAAAGAGCAGCGCTCAATTATCTTTTGGTAGGTCTCTGAGATTGGTAGGGGAAAGGAAGGAAGGCTCCACAAACCATGGAGACGTGCTTGTAAAAAAATAGACTTTGCCTAGGACTCCCAAAGTATTAGACTGGGCGACTGATTAAGTCTGCCACTAGGAGATCAGTATGTTGTTAGCACTCCGTCGCTTACGACGTCGAGGGTTCCAGTTGATCCGATCAACGGAACAGCCTGCTCGTGAAATTAACGTGCAAGTGGCTGAGCACTCCACAGACACGTGTACCCTTAACGTAGTTCTCGGGGATATTCAGCGTGACACAGTTTGACAAGGCTGGCCCTTTGAATTTCAGGCACAACAGAAACAGGAAGTAAGAGTGAAAGACAGTTGTGGTGAAAGAGTACAACAGGGTTCGCCACCATCCCTTGCCGGAGCCTCGTGGAGCTTTAGGTGTTTTCGCTCAATAAACACTCACAACGCCCGGCCTGGGAATCGATACCGCGATCCTATGACCGCGAGTCCGCTGCCCTAACCACTGGGCCATTGCGCCTCCACTCACTAGGAGATAAGTATTGTGCAGCCGACGGCCTTAGGCACAGTTTCCGTCTATCCACTACTACTCAAACGGCTTAGGTCGACAGAACCATAGACACTTACCAAACGCAGCGCATATTCAGATCGAATATCGTCACATGTGATTGTGTGGTGAAATTCTGAAGTCCACGGCCATACTTACACACTAGTGTTTGCTTTGTGTTTGTCCGCTTTTGTTTTTATAGTGAAAATATCTCTTTAGTGCGTGGTTCCACTAGTGTTGCTGGCATTACTGGGATCAGTGCAGGTTCATGTAGAGTCAGTTTCTTTTGTGTGCAGAAGGCTCTCAGACGGTTTTCTACTGCGACAAATATAGTACCCGAGAATTCAAACCTCCACTACAACTTGCAGTTGAGAGCCGTTTGGAAGTTTTACCTGATTGTAGATATTTACGCGCTACTATTTATAGTTTCATCTGCTTCGAGTTTCACCGTGCCGAACAAGAATTATTTCTCTCGAAGTTTCTAAATTCTTATGACACCAATGACATGCAGTTCTTACTGATAACAATAAAACAGAGAAATTTTTTCTACTCAAGGCACAAGGCCCGAAATTTTTGAGGAGGGGGGGCACTCGATTAGATCGCCCCAGTACGTAACTGGTACTTAATTTATCGACCCCGAAAGGGTGAAAAGAAAATTCGACCTCGGCGAAATTTGAACTAAGAACGAAAAGACAGACGAAATAAAAGACAGAGAAATTCGAAGGATTGCTTTTGGTCCAATGGCAGAACGCCTTCCATGTTTCCAGGAGAAGCAGGTTCGAATCACCGAGCACACGACGACTTTTTCTATTCAAAGTTACTTTTTAACCCAATATTTACACGCTTTCATTTATAGCTTTATCTACTTCGATTTTCACCGCTCCAGAAATACACACACACACACACACACACACACACACACATATATTAAACGATCACAGGTCTTTCCCGTACCATAGGCTCATAAAACCAACCTGGACGGGAGGTCGGTATTTCGCAGGGTTACTCATTTTTTGCAAGCTGAGTGGACAGGAGAAATATGAAATGAAGTGGTTCACTTAAGACCACAGTACATCACCCTCGTCCAGGAATCGAAACTACAATCTTACGATCATGAGTGCAACACCCTAACCACTATGTCCCCTAATTCCATATGTGTGTGTATGTGTGTGTGTGTTAGCAAAAGAAGAGGATTACGTAACTCCTGCTGTTTATTCATTCATTTTTAACCGATTCACACTCGCGCACATATACAAGGCTGATATTTATTACACTGAATTACGTTGTTTATAGAAACAAAAATCACAACCCTCACCATCATCATCATCATCACCATCGTCACCACCACCATCGTTATCATCATCATCATCATCACCATCGTCACCACCACCACCATCGTCATCATCATCATCGTCATCGTCATCGTCGTCATCGTCGTCGTCGTCATCACCACCACCACCACCACCGTCATCATTATTGTCATCATTGTCGTCATAATCATCATCGTCATTCTTTTTTTTTTAATCGTTGTTGTCATCAGTCAAACTTTTAGTTTCAGATCTCTTCACCATGACGACGACGACGTCTGACAAAGACGAAAGAAGACTCGACTTTCACCTCCTCATCCAACTACTACTAATACTACTACCACCATCATTACGACCACCACTATGACGACGACAACTCCTCCACCTCCAACGGCAGAAGTATCTTCCCCCTCCCCCTCACCATCTCCACTGACATTATCATCATCATCATCATCATCATGAAAATCATTCAATTCATTTGTTCATTATTAAATTTTGTGTAATTTTTTAAAAAAATGTATTATGATATATTTCTTTATATTATCAAATATGATCTAGCAATAATTTTCTATTAAAACAGTAATTTGGCTTTCGTCTACATTCGCTTATATACATGTGTATATATACATATACATACATTCATACATACATACATACATACATGCACACACACACACACACACACACACACACACACACACACACATATATATATATATATATATATACATATATATACATATATATATATATGTATATATATATATATATATATAAATGTGTGTATATATGTGTTTATATGTGTGTATATTTATACGTTTCTGTATGTATATATATACATACATACATATATTTATAT
>NC_068987.1:105424194-105425627 GCF_001194135.2 Octopus bimaculoides
TATATATATATATATATATATATATATATATATATATATATATGTGTGTGTGTGTATATATATATATATATATATATATGTATATACATACATACATACAAATATGGATACATATGTATATATATGTACATATGTACACATATATGCATATATGAATATATATATGCATGCGTAGAGCCATATTTATATTCAGACACTCACACAGACTCATGTATACACACTCGCGCGTGTGCACACACACCTACGCACACGCACGCACACATACATACATACACACTTGCACACACTTTTGGCTTTCTATTTTGATTTCGTTGTTTCAGTCGGCTTATTATTATTATTATTATTATTATTTTTTTTTTCTTCAAATTTTAAAACGTGTTTACATAATAATTTTCTTTGTTCGACTTGCTGCTGACGGTGGCAACAGCAACAATAACAACAACAGTAGCAGCAACAACAAGACTAACAAGAACAACAAAAAAGTTACAGCAAAAATACTATAAAAGGAAAGAGAAACCAGAACAACAACGGCGATTGTGAGACCATAAGCCAATAACAACATGGACGTCTACAGCAACAATCACAAAGACATTATGAATTGAAATTAATCATAATTATTATGACATCGTCTGGAGTGAAAAGGCGGACGGTGATGCTGACAACGACGACGATGATGATAATGATGATGATGATGATGATGATGATGATGGAGTGGTGTTGGTGGTGGAGCTAGCAGCGGCGATAATAACAAAGATAATGATGTGTTGTGATGAAGGTGGTGATGCTGCTGCTGCTCATGTTAATGATGGTGGTGGTGGGGACTGCAGCGTTCGTCATGTCATGGTGATGATGACAGTTTTTGGTAACGACGGAACTGGTGTTAATGACGATAATGAAGGGTGGGGGGGGGGAAGTGATGAAAATGATAATGATGATGATGATGATGATGATGGTAATAACGTCGGCGTGACGTTTATTATATAAAAGAAAAATTGTCTATACCAGAATGTCAGCAATAAAAATTCCGAAACAACAACAACAACAACTACTACTACTACTACTACTACTACTACTACTACTACTACTACTACTACTACTACTACTTTCTTTTATTAGCCACTAAGGCATTGATGAGAGGGACATCACTAGGACAGCAACAACTTGTGTGGGGATTTACATAAAGGAGGGAGAGAAAGAAATGGAAAAAAGAGACAGTGAAATGAGATAAACGTGTACATAGGCGCAGGAGTGTTTGCGCGGTAAATAGCTTACTTACCAACCACATGGTTCCGGGTTCAGTCCCACTGCGTGGCACCTTGGGCAAGTGTCTTCTACTATAGCCTCGTGCCGACCAAAGCCTTGTTTGTGGATTTGGTTGACGGAAACTGAAAGAAGCACGTCATATATATGTATATATATATATATATATATAT
>NC_068987.1:105427215-105428638 GCF_001194135.2 Octopus bimaculoides
ATATATATATATGTATATGTCTATGTTTGTGTGTCTGTGTTTATCCACCCACCGTCACTTGACAATCAATGTTGGTGTGTTTACAACGTCCACATAACTTAGCGGTTTGGCAAAAGAGACCGCTAGAATAAGTACTAGGCTTGCAAAGAATAAGTCCTGGGGTCGATTTGTTCGACTAAAAGCGGTGCTCCAGCATGGCCGCAGTCAAATGACTGAAACAAGTAAAAGAATAAAAGAACATCATAGGAAATATGCGATAACATGAACGATGCAATCCTCCTGATAGAGGAGAAACTCCTACTAGGGACAATCAAAGAACTCCACAAATCCAGGAGTACTCTGATTACCAAAAGTGCGAGCCCTCTCCCCTGCACTCCAATCTGCAGGCACATGCCTAGAGTAGGGTCATTCACTCCAGCCAATTGTGTCACAGTCACTCATCTTTTCATGAATTCACGTTCTTCTCCATCCTCACTTTCCATACCAATAATAATAGAAATAAAAATTAGTAGTAGTTGTAATAGCGGTATAAACTGTAGTAGTAGTAGTACTCTTTTACTCTTTTACTTGTTTCAGTCATTTGACTACGGCCATGCTGGAGCACCGCCTTTAGTCGAGCAAATCAACCTCAGAACTTATTCTTTGTAAGCCTAGTACTTATTCTATCGGTCTCTCTTTTTGCCGAACCGCTATGTTACGGGGACGTGAACACACCAGCATCGATTGTCAAGTGATGCTGGGTGGATAAACACAGACACACAAACACACATACATATATATACATGCACATATATACAACGGGCTTCTTTCAGTTTCCGTCTGCCAAATCCACTTAGAAGACTTTGGTCGGCCAGAGGCTATAGTAGGAGACACTTGCCCAAGGTGCTAAGCAGTGGGACTGAACCCGGAACCATGTGGCTGGTAAGCAAGCTACTTACCAAATAGCCACTCCTGCGCCTATACTAGTTGAAATAATCCTTTCTACTTTAGGCACAAAGATAATTGATTTCATCGACGCCAGTGCATAACTGGTACTTATTTTATCGACGCTGAAAAGATAAAAGGCTGAGTTGACCTCGGTGGAATTTGAACTCAGGATGTAAGGACAGATGAAATGCTGCTAAGCATTTCGCTCGGCGTTCTAACGATTCTGCCAGCTCGCCGACTTTGTTGTGTTGTGTAATACCAATACAAAATATTAATCATTATCAATATTTTGAAGTTTTTAAATTTATTGAATTGAACTTTAACAATAATGTAGACACGAAAAGTTTTGAATTACGTTCTGGGGTTACGCAGAGTAAAAGAAAACAAACCGCAATAAAACTGTAAACAGCAGACGATAGCATCTTCCCTATCATTAGTTATCAGTTACTTCCTCTCCTTTCGCCGTTTCTACCCTCCTCCTCCTCCTCCTCCTCCT
>NC_068987.1:105428846-105431296 GCF_001194135.2 Octopus bimaculoides
CCACCACCACCACCACCACCACCATCATCATCATCATCATCATCACTACACCGACCTACTGAAGCGACGAGCAGCAGCCACAACAGCAGCATCAGCAACAGAAGCGGCAGCCACAGCAGCAGCAACAACAGCCACAACAGGGTCGATAAATTAAGTACCAGTTGCATACTGGGCTCGATCTAATCGACTGGTCCCCTCCTCCAAAATTTCGAGCCTTGTGCCTTGAATAGAAAAGAATATTCTAACGTTGTAACTTCATCCATTATCCGCTTCCTTCACTCTGATGATGGTTTCTAGTGATATTGATAGCATCTTAAGTTATCTGAAGGACCTGAGCAGACAGCTTCTGGTGGATCAAACGTGTTCCACTGGTCAGAACGTCTCACTATTGCTTTGGTTGATACTGCGCTGGCAGACGTTGAGTCTTCATCATTTGGACAAATTCACGGGCACTGGACAGGTGTGACCGTTTTTTCGTTAGCAGCATTTTTCCTCAGCTCGTTTCTTCGACTGAATTGCATTTCTGTATTAAGAGTCCTGTCTAGTTTAACATGTTAATTAAAGATGAAAGAGCCAAATAGAAAGGAATGGAGAGGAGTCTGCCTGAGAATACTCTCTTCTATTGGAGATGGAATTAGTTTATATAATTACTTCTTTGTCTGTATCTACGGAATTGTTTTCCAATTGCACATGGCATATTATTAATGCTACCATTCTCATAGCTAATGATTCTACGATCCATGTGTGATGAACACCATCAAAAGGTTTCTGGTAGTCAATTTATATCTTGTCAGAACCTTCTTTCTCCAACAGTCTTCAGTTATGACTGTGCTGATTAGATATTAATTTGTCAGAATCGTAAGATACCTCCAAAATCGAGGTTTTATATTAAATTTCTCCCAAATGAATGATAAAAGTGTAAACATGCAACCACTCGCCCACTCACATATTCTTACATACAAATGGCCGAATAGTTAAGAAGCTTCTTTGCAATCACGAAGTCCTGGATTCGATCATACAGTACGGCATTTCGGGCAGGTGTCATTTTTTCTTTTCTTTTCTACTCTAGGCACAAGGATCGAAATTTTGGGGGAGGTGGCCAGTCGATTAGGTCGACCCCAGTACGCAATTGGTACTTAATTTATCGACCTCGAAAGGATGAAAGGCAAAGTCGGCCTCGGCGGAATTTGAACTCAAAACGTAAAGACAGACGAAATACTAGTAAGAATTTCGCCCGGCGAGCTAACGTTTCTTATTTCTTTATTGCCCACAAGGGGCCAAACACAGAGGGGACAAACAAGGACAGACAAAGGGATTAAGTCGATTATATCGACCTCAGTGCGTAACTGGTACTTATTTAATCGACCCCGAAAGGATGAAAGGCAAAGTTGACCTCGGTGGAATTTGAACTCAAAACGTAGTGACGTAGCGGCAGACGAAATACCGCTAAGCATTTCGCCCGGCGTGCTAACGTTATTTCTTTCTTTATTGTCCACAAGGGGCTAAACATAGAGGGGCTAAACATTTTTGGCGATTTTCAGCTCCTCGTATTCCTTCACCGGCTCAGAATGGGTTACAAGTTGGTGGAACTGTTTCGGAAACGCTAGGCTTCGTGATGCGGACAATCTTCTTGGATAGGGTTGGTAAGTTGGTGGTTCAGGACGCGAATGGTAGCGAAGATGGCACCTCTAGACTAGTCGCCGTATATACTTCGATAGGGGCATAGAGTTCGGATTTCTTCAGACGCCTAAAGTTTGCTGGGAAAATCTACGCTCTTTAGTACACTAGGTACACAACCATTCTCACGTGAGGAATATGAACATATATAGTCGGTTAATTTTATGATGTACTACAAATTCTGTATTAAGGCACACGACCGTTAAATTATAGAATTACTCGCCTAATTCTATCCTTATTATGTAACTAGTATTTTACTATTATTTCTAAAATATGTGGTGTTTCTGTGTTCGCTAGATATATATAACATACTACACTGATCTACCTTTAATCATACTTGAGAACCTTGAATATAAAAAGGATACATTACATAATGTAGACTGAGATATATAAATATGATAACGTGATAATTTCTGGGATGCTTTGATGGTGCATTTTCTGGACAAGAGTTGAACTGGCGCAAAGAAACAATAAAAAAATAATAGCAAATGCAACAACAACAACAATAGAAACAAAATATTTAAATCATATCAGAAAAAGAAGAGAGAAGAACGAAATCAATCTCGATAAGGTTTGAACTCTACACCACAAAATACACAAAGAAAACAATGGAATATTATGTTGGTCAAAGTCCGTCGATGCTTTTGGTGATGATCTAACGATCAGTAAAGAGTTAAAGGATGCTTTCACATTATATGCATACACAAGCGCTCACACACATACACACGATTAGAGGCGTACACATACACACATACAATATATATATATATATA
>NC_068987.1:105431753-105433312 GCF_001194135.2 Octopus bimaculoides
AAGTAATGGTGGGGGGGACAAACACGGACACTCAAACACACATACATATATATATATATACATATATACGACGGGCTTCTTTCAGTTTCCGTCTACCAAATCCACTCACAAGGCTTGGTTGGCCCGAGGCTATAGTAGAAGCCACTTGCCCAAAGTGCCATGCAGTGGGACTGAACCCAGAACCATGTGGTTGGTAAGCAAGCTACTTACCACACAGCCACTCCTGCGCCTGTATATGTATATGTATGTATTTATGTATATGTTCATGTATATATATATATGTATATATATATATATATATATATATATATATATATATATATATATATATATATATATATATACATGTGTGTGTGTGTATACATACATGCATATACATAAATAAATAAATATATATATATACACACACAAACACACACGCATACATACATGTGTACATAAGCATATGGATACGTATTTATGTGCATATATGTATATATGTATATATGTATATATATATGTATATTTCTGTATATGTATGTGTGATTGTATATATATATATATATATATATATATATATGTGTGTGTGTGTGTGTGTGTGTGTGTGTGTGTGTGCGTTTGTGCGTGTGCGTGTGTGCGTGCGTGTGTATTACACAGACACACACACACACGTATATTTGAACACGCGTAGACTCAAACAAGAAAGCGTTTGCAGTCGTTATTTGTCACATCGTCTGTTAGATGCTTCACTTCCTGCATTGCTACCATAGAAAATTATTAGAAAGAACAAGAATGGAGATTACGAAAAGATTTTATAGGAATGGTTGCTAAACATATCAAATTTGCCTACAACAGTATTAAACATCAGATGAAGGACAATAAAATCAATTTGGCAATGTGTAAAGGCCAACTAAAATGACATGTATGGCAAATCTTTCGTACGTCAGATGAAATACATAAGAATATTCGAAGTGGAAAACAGTCAAGTAAATTTATAATCATAGTTTCAACAGATTTTATCTGTATGTATCTGTCTGTTTGACTGATTGACTGTCTGACTAGATGACTGCTTGCCTTCCTGCCTATCTATCTATCTATCTATCTATCTATCTATCTATCTATCTATCTATCTATCTATCTATCTACAAACCACTTGTGACGACAAAAGCGGAAGACTTAATATGATAGGGAATAGAAAAGTATATATCTATCTGCCTATTTGTCTCTCTCTTTCTCCTTTCTCTCTCTCTCTCTCTCTCTCTCTCTCTCTCTCTCTCTCTCTCTCTCTATCTATCTATCTACCTATCTATCTATCACTGAGCCTGTCTTCTGCCTTCTAAATTCTTCGTATAGTTTGTGCGTGTGTGTGTATAAACATGCATAAATGAAAGGTTAAAGAAATAACTAGCATACATATGAAGAGTGCATACATATCTATATCTATCTGTCTGTCTGTCTGTCTATCTCTATATACAATATACATATATGTCTGTACGTCTTCCTATACATACATACATACATGCATACAAACAAACACAAAGAGAGAGAGAGAGAGAGAGAGAGAGAGAGAGAGAGAGAGA
>NC_068987.1:105433548-105437965 GCF_001194135.2 Octopus bimaculoides
TATATATATATATATATATATGTATATTATGTGTGTATATTTGTGAGTGTACATGTCTATATAAAAATATGTATGTACAATCTTTCTCTCTCTCCCCTCTATCTATCTATCTATCTATCTATCGATCTAATCATCCCTACGTATATTTACATAGGCTAACAGATTGATAATCCGCAACACAAACATACGCTCTTGCACATACATACACACATACATACATACATACATATATACATACATACATACATACATACATACACATACATACATACATACATACATACATGCACACACACACACAAGCATGTATATATATACGCGGTATACGTATTAGTGATATATTTACTTACACGCCAGAACCGTACACATAAGCACTTCCCAGATAGTTCACATCTAGGTACAAAATGTTCAAATATGGATCACGGTTAGCAATAAAATGGAAGCTTGTCCTTCTGTCTAACAAGATTAAACATCAGCGACTTGAAGTTGTGTAAACTGAAGTAAATAATGCGTTAGTCATAGATGATGATGGTGCCAGCAACACAACAATGGTGTAATAGCTTGGGAATATTCCTAGCTACTCTGAACCAATATTCGTACATGGTGTCAAACGATAGGTCTTGGCCTGCCTCTTGAAAAGGAACAAATCAAGTAGTTATTATGCAAGTATAAGGACGACATGGTTGAAGACTATGTGACTGGATAAGAAATTTGGTTTGCAAGCATTTGATTCCTTGTTGGCTTTCCTCAAATATACGTGCTTACAATGTGTGTATATAAACATATCTGAAATCACTTAATACATATAGGTAGAATACGAGATATATTTTGACGAAGGAAGATAATCCTCTCCCATGCATATATATATAAATATATATGTGTGTGTGTGTATGTTAGTACGCTTGTAAATGCATGTTTGCATACGTATATATGTGTGTATACGCGTGTATATATGTATGTATGTAATATATATGTATGAATTGCTATAACTTGTGTTGTATTTATTCTGGTTGTCTGTGGTTTGAGCTTAAATTCGGCCAAAATTATCCTTGCTTTTCATCCTTTCAGAATCGGTAAAATAAAAGCTGCAGTCCAGATCGGTGAAACGATAGAATTTTTAGAGCATCAAAGATGTCTCATGACATTTGTTCCCACTGTTTGCTTTCCGAGTTCTTGGGCGCCAGATTTAATTCGTTGCCTTGTTTAACACCACTTCAGGTTTTTGGGTGATTCCAGCCGATCTACTCTTCTGCAGGCTTTTGGGATAAGTCCATTAGATCGACCTCAATGCTCAACTCGTACTTATTTTACCGATCCCGAAAGAATGAAAAGCAAAGTCGACCTCTGCGGAATTTGAAATCAGAACGTAAAGACAGACAAAATAACGCTAAGCATTTCGCCCAGCGTGCTAACGTTTCTTATTTCTTTATTGCCCACAAGGGGCTAAACATAGAGGGGACAAACAAGGACAGACAAAGGGATTAAGTCGATTACATGGATCCCAGTGCGTAACTGGTACTTAATTTATTGACCTGGAAAGGATGAATGGCAAAGTCAACCTCGGCGGAATTTGAACTCAGAACGTAGAGAGAGACGAAATACCGTTAAATATTTCGCCCGGCGTGCTAACGTTTCTGCCAGCTCACCGCCTTATACAGTTCGTATATTGCCAACACATAAGTATATATGTGTGTGTGTGTGTGTGTGTGTGTGTGTGTGTGTGTGTGTGTGTGTGTGTGTGTGTGTGTGTGTGTGTGCGCGCGCATGCAGTTGTTTGTGTGCATGTATGTGTGTGCGTGTTCGCGTGCAGTTGCTTGTGTGCATGTGTGTGTGTGCGCGTGCAGTAGCTTGCGTGCCTGTGTGCATAGACAAAATACTTCAATTTCATTACAGAAGATACACAGTTTGCGAACCAGTATCAGAGTCTTCCGGACTTATCAATATGAATTTGAGGGCAAACTGGTAGAATCAGCAAGGTGTAGGACAAACTACTCTATGTTATCTTAGTCACTTCCGGGACTGATAACATACATGCCAGCCGAATATTGAGCCTCTGTAATCAACTGATCATCCTCCTTCACTTCACACAAAATACAGCTTTATGTCTCTGTCACAAATCAATGTGATCTAATGCCTTAGAGTCTGGCAAATAATTTTGTTCTCCCGCTTTTATTTTATCTCACAATCTCTCACTCTTTTTTGCTTTCTCGCACGCAGTACATGTCAGTGAGTGTGTGTGTGTATGTCTATATACATCTATACTTATACACATACACACACATACATGCATGCATACATACACACATTTGTACATACACACACGAGTGTGTATGGATATGTGCGTGCGCACGTGTGAGCGTGTGTGTGTGTATGCATTCACAGAAGTGCACAAACAGAAAAAAAAAAAACATTTTAGGCGAACCTTTGAAGTTACTGTCAACTTAGAAAGATATATATCATTGTATTCCACATATTGAGTTCAATGTTGTTTAGTTTTATATATAAATAGAAGAAACCATATCGATATCGATATGTGAAATATATAATATGATATAATATGATATAATAAAAACGCGTGGCTTAGTGGTTAGGGAATTCGGCTCGCGATCATAAGGTCATAAGTTCAATTCCCGGTGACGCGTTGTGTCTTTGAACAAGACACTTTATTTCACGTTGCTCCAGTCCACTCAGCGGGCAAAAATGAGCAGTGTATGTATTACAAGGGGCCAGCCTTATCACACTCTGTGTCACGCTGAGTCTCCCTGAGAAGTATGTGAAGGGGTACGCGTGTCTGTGGAGTGCTCAGCCACTTGCACGTTAATCTTACGAGCAAGTATATTGAACATAATATGGGTAGGAAAATCCTCAAATATTTAGGGACAATCAGAAAATTGAAAGGCAGAAGAAGTTGTGGAAGGCATAGACAGCAGATACTCGTTAGCTTAACCTGTTGACTACAGAAAGACTAACACAATACCTCGGTAAGTTATGTGTGGGACAGGAGAGGATGAAGGTCCATGAAGGTCCATGATCGCTGACGCCTGTCGGCATGGCACATGAAATATGACCAAGAGCATTCCAGTTATAATCATCTTATCTTTACAAAATGCAAACATGGTGTATCTTAGACTACATTCATTAGTGTAAGCATTTTGAACGAGGGAGATTGGCTACTATTCCTAGCAAATCGAGTAACTCTGTAGAGGCTTCCTGCTTGGCTTCTAGCGTGACTTTTATTGTTGTCTAGCCTTTAAGTAAGTGCTGATCGAACAGAGCAATGCTCAAAATTGTTCCAGCTATGATCATATAATCATCGCATTCACACGATGTATATCTGTTTGTTGCGAACTAACAGGTTCATTAAACCACAGTTTATCCCGGTTTCTAAGTTGTTAAGCGATTGAACGTATGAGATTCCCTCTCCAGAACAGGAAACCAGCTACTTTTGGTATTCATTTCCAGTTAAGTGGATTGGAGTAACAAGAAACGAAGTGTCTTGCTCAAGAATACAACAACGTATTTACGGACCTCTCGATCATGATCTGAATTATTTTGCATAATTATGTATGCTTTTTCTTTTACTAAGATAAAAGAGTATAATTCAAAGAAAGTTTTAGCTGCTTTGTCTCGCACGTCGAACGACAACGTTGAGGTCGCTTGACACCCAGCCACAAGTCTTGTTATTTAGAACACTTTAATGGTGAACTAAATCCTTGAGTACTTAAACAATGTTTGCATAATTATTGTGATTCAAGCTATCTTGACAATCAAAACATTAATATCTAATTTGAAAATAATTAATCAACTAACTAATTATTAAACGGAGCAAAAAATATAAATGATAGAAAAGATGCAAAACTACGGTGATGAAAACTAATCCAGCTAACTGATGATTAATTCTTTGCGTTCGTAATTTTTATTGCAGTCAAATGATGATGACGTTAAAAGGAGATAGCATCAGATATCACTGTGCATCTTTTTGTGTTGCTGTTTGTTTTCTTCGCTGCTATTGGTGTTTTTGTAGCAGTTATCTTTCTTCAATTCCAACTTCACTACTGATCGAGAAGACCTGCAATCAAAGTCGTGATTATCCATCCGTAACCATCCAGTCTTATTGAGGAGATATCTAGGAATAGTTTATGGAATGTGTCATATCATTATATAAGTCGATATGATATGATTTGTAAGAGATTTGATTCGTATTTTTCAAGCAGATCAAGCGAGAACATAGAAACTCTGAGATTGGCTCGTACTGTTCGTTGAGCAGTTTAGTGTCTCCTTCCCCCCTTCCCTCCTTTCTTTCTTTCTTTCTTTCTTTCTTTCTTTCTTTCTTTCTTTCTTTCTTTCTTTCTTTCTTTCTTTCTTTCTTTCTTTCTTTCTTTGCTTAATGGATATAAACACACACAAAAAGTTATGT
>NC_068987.1:105438225-105442967 GCF_001194135.2 Octopus bimaculoides
TATATATATATATATATATATATATGTATATGTGTATGTTTGTGTATATGTTTCTGTGTTTGTGTTTGTCCTCCCACCATCGCTTGACAACCGATGCTGGTGTGTTTACGTCCCCGTAACTTAGCGGTTCGGCAAAAGAGACCGATAGAATAAGTACTAGGCTTACAAAGAATAAGTCCTGGGGTCGATTCACTCGACTAAAGGCGGTGCTCCAGCATGGCCGCAGTCAATTGACTTGAAACAAGTAAAAGAGTAAAGAGTAATATGCGTATACACATATGCCTGCTAGTAGTGTCTGAAGAGGAAATTTGGAGGGTGTTTTCGCTCCCTCTGCTAGAAATAACAGCTAAATCTCTCTGTAACTACGCGGTTCATTTTAAAAGTGGGTGGACATAAATATCCTTGATTGTGCACTCCTGTATATAAACTATATTTTTAATAAATGATTGGATTGTTATAACTGGATTGTTTATTGCAGGATTAGTTACTTTCTACCAGCCGAGTGAACTGGAGTAGCATGAAATGACGCATTTTGCTGTTGAATGTCAATGCTTGTTGCGAGAATGACGTATCATCTAAATCTGAAGAGAAGGGCCATTAAAGGTATGTTTCTGAAATCCCTGGTGATCCCTTGAAATCCCTTGGTGATCGTGTGGTTCAGTATTTGGAATAACTTCAAAGGTTTCACTTCTGTACTGCTCGTGATCAAGGCGTGTATGGCACGATGATGTTTGATGTATACATGCGTGTATGTATGTATGTATGTACGTACGTATGTATGTATGTATGTATGTATGTATGTATGTATGTATGTATGTATGTATGTATGTATGTATGTGTGCGTGCGTGCATGTTTGTGTGAATGCGAATACGTATGTGTGCGTGTGTGTGTTTATATGTGTGTGAATGTGTGTGTGTGTGTGCCTGTTTATGTGAATGTAAGTACGTACATGGTCTACGCAATAAGTATCAGGACTGTTGCTATAGTAACGAAGCTAAAGCATAGAGAGTGAAGCCGCTTGGTACAAAGTGACCTTGAACTCTGCTGTGCATGCGCACAAAGTTTTAACGTTCGAGCACACTTCCGCTGTTTACAGCAGTGCTTGGAAGGAAGGCGTGTAGCGTGTGATTGTCGCATTGACCACGGCAGAGAAAGCTGAGTAGAGAATCTGCATCAAATTTTGCCAAAAGCTTAGGGACACGTTCTGAGAGGCCTACGCAACGTTTTTTTCAATAACTTTTCATCCTTCCCGACGCAATGAAGGAGATCTTGTGCAACTGAAACCCGAGCGTCTTTTTGGTCAGCTGAAAGCAGTTTTGGCACACGTATCTCATACCCAAATCTTCAGTGGTAATGGACTGAACCGTAACTAATCTGCACATCCTTTGATAACTCACGGATAGTGATTCGACGATTTCCTCTCACGGTTTCACGCACATCTGCAAAGTTTTTCTCAGTTCGGCTGGTTGCGTGTCTCCAAGAACGTTCATCAATATCGACATTTTTTCGGCCATCTTGGAAACGTCTGAACAACTCGTACACTTGTGTGCGGCTCATAAACCCCTCTTCCATACATTCCCATACACTCCCATACACTTTCTGCAACTTTCCGTGGGCCTCTGAGCAGCTATCACCATGACAAGCACTGCTGTAAACAGCGGAAGTGAGCTAGAACGTTAAAACTTAGTGCGCATGCACAGCAGAGTCCAAGGTCACTTTTCCCAAGTAGCTTTACTCTGCGTGCTTTAGCTTCGTTACAATGGCAACAGTCCGGATACTTATTGATCAAACCTCGTACGTGTGCATGTGTGTGTGCATATTTGTGTGAATGCGAGTATTATGTGTGCGCGTGCGTATGTGTGTGTGTGTGTGTGTGCGTGTGCGTGCGTATATATGAGCGTCCGTGTGTGTGAATACTTATTTTCTCCGTCCTGTTGATTATTTCGCAAACGCTAAATTTGTTCAGAGAGTTGCGTTTGTTCATAGAGTTGCTATGACAATTGTTATTGTTTTTCAGTCGTCTCATTAATCTTGACATTCGATAATAATCCAGCGATCCCATGATGCAACACCTCTTTAATCCTAGAAGTTTTACAATTCCGATGTGTGTCACAACAACGTGATTAGTACGAAATAACAATCGGATATTCATTTGTTTCATCAGAGACTCACAGACAGAAAATTTAACTTCAAGTAGCAACAAACACAATCATAAAAATGTTCTTTGATCTATCTATCTATCTATCTATCTATCTATCTATCTATCTATCTATCTATCTATCTATCCTTCCCTTTATCCATTCACTCTCATTCACCCGCTATTCCTCCCTACTTCTTTCTATCTATATTAGTCCCTCTCTCTCTCCCCCAACACATACACACATACACATACTTACGTTCTTGCGCGTGCGCACATACACAGAAACCGAAATTAGTTAAAAGATTAAAAGAACAAACCCAGAGAAAGGAAATAACACACTGGTATAACAAAATATCAGATTGGAATATTAGACTAATAGAACAAAAGAAAGCAGTGAAGGATTAATAGAATATCAGAATAATAGTAGTTCAGAAGAATGCTATAAAGAAATACTACTCGAATATAAGAGTAAAGGAATTTAAAAACCTCTATCAGTCACCCGCTTTTTTCGAAATACCCAGTCAAATTAGTCTTCATGTTGGTTTATTCTCTATATACTGGATGTGAAAACACATTCACTTAAATTAGTGACGCGAGTCATATTATTAGTTATAAACCTAGCTTCGTTTATCACTGTCTCATTCATCATCGATTCTGTATAAAACAGTAGGTTCAATTGTAAACCATGTTACGCTTATCACGGATTGATCTGCGATTTCGTAGGTCGGCGATCACTCGATGATTCTGATTGTACCGCAAAAAAACACGTTCCACCAATCACCAACAACATTCAGCTACTGAGTGGACGAACTCTCGCTTACATTTACATGACTGTGCTGCGAGGCGGCGTGTTTTTGTTTTTAATATGGTCTTATGTAATCATACCCATTTAAAAGTAACCAGCGAATAGGAAAAAAAAAAAAAAGACGCTTGATCCCAACAAACAAAACAGACGAGGGTATTCTCCACAGGAAAAGATACATATGGTCAAGAAAATACGCGATGGTGGCAGCTTCGCTACTGTGGCTCACAAGTTTGATATCAATGAGTCTATTATTTGTCCCATTTACGAAGTGACTGGAGATGATTCATTTATCGCTGTCTCTCTCACACGCATATATTTTAATTATTAGTGACATCAGCGCTTTGAAAAGATACTGAAATCCTATATACCATAGTAGCAAGATCTGACTAGTATGAAATGATCGGTGATTACCATTGAGTTGGTCCAATAGACCGAAATCACGTGATATGGGAATTTCGGCGACCATGACAGACAGCTGTTGTTTGCTACCATCTATGTATGTGCTTTTATACATTAAGTGCCTAAATGAAAGGATCTCTCAAGGCTCAAAACGCAGTATTCGGAGTCCTAACAAGGCATCCATGTTAAGTTGGACATATTTGTATATGTATAACGACCATACATTTTATGCTTCCACATTGAAGTAGTTGCAATCGTCTAAGATTTCCCTCCTATATCAAGATTTTTCCTATGTTAGCATAAACCGCCTTGCTTCTCTCTACACACGTACACTGCCTCCACTTCCAAATTAAGTTAATCTTTGGTTAAATCCATTCTTACCTAAAGGTAGAATATTGTACTTATGTTCTATAGCTGGTTATTACATTGAAGCTTGAATAAGTAATCGCTTTTAAGAAAATTATAATGAATATCAGACTCTAAACCTATATTTAGTACTTCATTAAGTAAATGTTTCTTGGTTGTATGTACTGAAAAGCCATCACTTTTATCACACACACACACAGGTACGCGCGCGCACACACATACACACATACATATATGCTGGTATACGTTGATATATATAATGATAAAAGTATGCGTTTTTTAGTACATGAAAGCAACATTTACTCAGTAAAGTACTGAATGTACATACATACATGTGAATAGATACATACATACATACATACATACATACATACATACACACACATACACATATATAAACACAGTGTCATATAAATGACAGGTGTGTCAGTTAGGCTGTTCAATACACTCACAGCCTGTTATATTATTTCATATCACATGATACCAAATATCAGACAATTCCATCGTACGCTTAATAGTAGAATTACTAGTACAGTCTTTCAGTGGAAAACAGGCTTTGATACTTAACACGCGTATTCTATTGAAACAAATAACAAAGTTAATATTAATGTATACTAGTTTGCCTGAAATAACAAAAAATTACTCAGCCACAAGTGAAACTCAGTTTCGTGAAGCGGTCTTAGATCAAATCTCTTGTCAAATAGAAATATGCACATACTTATCCATCATCTATCTATCTATCTATCTATCTATCTATCTATCTATCTATCTATCTATCTATCTATCTATCTATCTATCTATCTAATTGTCTGTCTGTCTGTCTGTCTGTCTATCCATCTACATACATATACACGCTTATAAACATGTACACATACATAATACATACATGCATAATACATACATACATACATACATACATACATACATACATACGTACGTTCGTACATACGTATGCACGTACATGCATACATACATACATGCATACATACATGCATACATATATACATACATACATATATGCATACATACAT
>NC_068987.1:105443320-105444085 GCF_001194135.2 Octopus bimaculoides
AATTATATAGAAAAAAATTAAGGTACTCAAATCTGGATGTTTGTACATTTACAGATTTTTATTAATGTCACATATTAAATAAAGCGCTTTTCACCTAACCGTGCAGGATTTTCAAATAAATAAATACAAAATGGGACAAGAACGCAAAACATCCAGACTGTTAGGTGATACAAGAAAGAGACAACAAAACATCCAGTGAGACGATAGAAAGAAAACAAAGACGGGTCATTCGGAGTTTTCTTTCCTCAGTTGACTTCCAGATTATCTTTGCAATTTCGGCTGGTTATACTCGAGATTGCTCCAATCTGGCTAGCCCCAAGGAAAAAACTAAGCTGAGAGCATTAGATTCCTTGGAAGAAAGCAGCGAATGTATACGAAACAAGAACGGGAAAAAAAAAACGGAGAAGGTTACACAATGCTTCTAATGCCCTTAGCTTAGTTTTTCTTTGGGGCTGGCCAGATTGGAGCAATCTCGAGTATAACCAGCCGAAATTGCAAAGATAATCTGGAAGTTGACTGAGGAAAGAAAACTCCGAATGATCAGTCCTTGTTTTCTTTGTATCGTCTATCTGGATGTGTTGTTGTCCCTTTCTTGTATCACCTAACTGTCTGGATGTTTTACGTTCTTGTCCCATTTTGTATTTTTATATATATACATACACATACACGTATATGCATAGATACACATAAATTCTGCATATATGTGTATATATGTGTGTGTAAGCATTATATTTGTGTCCCCATTTTGAAATATACGTCTGTCAT
>NC_068987.1:105444095-105445069 GCF_001194135.2 Octopus bimaculoides
TGTCGGATACGTAGTGTGTTCGTTTTTGGTGAGGTGAGAATTCTGTTTATTTATATATATTTTTGGGACAGTACTGTGCTGATGAACAAAATCTAGATTCATTCTAGTAATCGCGAAATCGGCCGATACACAGTTAAGTTTATTTAAAAGAAAGTTGGTCGTCTTCTGTTGGTTGTTTTTCCTCGCATTAGGTACTAAATGTGGTTATTTTGAGAAGTCCACTGTGTGGCGTTATTATTTTCTGTAATAATGCCCTTTATATAAATATATATATATATATATATATATATACATACACATACACGTATATGCATAGATACACATAAATTCTGCATATATGTGTATATATGTGTGTGTAAGCATTATATTTGTGTCCCCATTTTGAAATATACGTCTGTCATTTGATATTGTATGCTGTTAAAAATGCGTGCGTAATAAAAATTATATATGACAAAGTATGTGTGTGCTCTGCATGGCCTAAACTATTGAGTAGAACTATATGGATGGAGAAACGTTTAGAATGTAAGGATGTAATATCACAGTGGGAATATAGGCACATATACACACTCTCATACACAGACACACACACACATGTGTGCATGTATATATGAACAGAAAGAAGCAGAGAGATAGTGAGAGAAAGAGAGAGTGAGAGAAAGAAAGAAAGAGGCAGGGAAGAAAGTGTGTGTGTGTGTGTGTGAGAGAGAGAGAGAGAGAGAGAGAGAGAGAGAGAGAGGGGAGATACATATAAAAAACGAACTGTGAGGGTCATAGAATATTCTTGAAGCACTTGGAGATATTCTGATAAAAGCGCGAGTAATAGAGAAAAGAAGAATGAATAACAATTATTATTATTATTATTATTATTATTATTATTATTATTATTATTATTATTATTATTACTATCTTTATTTTTGTCATTATTATTACTATTATCATCATCATTATTATTACTTAATCATTTTTGTCTATTT
>NC_068987.1:105446023-105447669 GCF_001194135.2 Octopus bimaculoides
CATACGCGCATACATAGATGCAAAGATACACACGCACACACGTACATAATATCATATAACATTAATTCATTTCGTTTGTGCCTGGTTTTAAAATGCAAAGCGATCGATATACACACCTGTGCTAGAAGTATGTAGAGTCTGCTATGCTTGTGTGATGGAAATTCAGAACCTGATTATTTCCTCCTACCTAGAGGTTTCCTGTAGTTGAGGAAAGTATGAGTAAGTATGAGTTTAGCTCCAGAGTGATTATTTCAGGCTCAGCACGGAGTACGACTGAAAAGCGCCAGCTGCACGTAAAAGGAAGCCGATGAAGGGCACCAGCGATGCTTTTGATGTCAGCATGGTGTTATTGGACATTGGACGGGGCTCAAATTTTCAACCTTGTCTGATTACTTATCTCAGACCAGAGGTCAGCGAACCGGGTTAAATTACCCCAAGCAGGGTAAAAATGAAATTCTTGGGGGGTAATTAAGACTCATTAGACATAAGTAAAATTACATTAAAAAAAACGTGTTCCTTGTTACGACAGAAAGTTTTCTTTTGGCAACACTGCATCTGCCCAATGTAATGGACGTATAAATAGATTCATATGAATAGATTCAATAAGCTTTTTGAATTCAAAGAATCTATGATTTTCTTTCTTTCAAATCAAGTGGGTAACGTCGGCGTAAATAAATATATTTTGGGGTAATTGGTTAAAAAAGTTCCCCGACCCCTGTCTTAGTCATACTCATAGGCTTTTGCAAGACATATTGACTTTAGCATCGAATTTGGTATTCACTTTACCGACATTTATATATTGGATGGCTGAATTTGACTTTACGCGGGGGTGTTGAAAATTCCTGGTTTTAGGCAAAAGGAAATACAGGAGGATCAGTTTATTATGATTTTATTCAACATTCACAAACTTATTGCAGCGGTCCTTCAGTTTTTCTAAGCCCTGTAAAAGGACCCGGATGGTTGGGCCTCCAACCAGTCTTTTCGCGATACTCTTAGAACCAGGAACTTTTCAGCACCTTATTAGGGAATCACTTCTTGTAAGGAGAGAGGAAAGGGGGTGAATCCTACAAAGAATTTACATCGAATAAACATAAACAGGTGCATACATATATCCTTTTATTCTTTTATTATTTTACTCACTTAGGTCAATGAATTGTGGCTATGCTGGAGCACCACCTTGAAACGTTTAGTCGATAAAATCAATCCCAGTGCTTATTTTAATTCTGGTAATTATTCTGTCGACCCTTTTTGCCGGATAACAAAATTACTGGGATGTAAACAAACCAAAACCGGTTGTCAAGCGATGAGTATCAAACACAAAGACCCACAAATATGTATATTTACATATACATAATATGCAGGCTTCTGTACAGTTTTTGTCTACCCAGTTCACTTACAAGGCTATGGTCGCAGTAGAGCTACAGCTGAAGGGGCTGACCAAAAATGCTTCTCTGTGAGATGAAACGGGAATCACGTGGCTGCAAACACGGCTTTTGAACAGCTTCATTTGCTATGTAGTGGTCAACATGTGACTGCAGTAATAGTATCTTAAGGTACGATTCTGTGAAATTGAACGCAAAACCATGGACTGGGGAAGCGAACTTCCAAATAACATAGCCATGCTCACGCTCATATATATATATATA
>NC_068987.1:105449901-105452953 GCF_001194135.2 Octopus bimaculoides
CAACAACAACAATAATAACGGCAAGAAAATCACCGACTGCTACAACAGCAACAATAACAACGACAACAGCAACTACTACTACTACTACTACTACTACTACTACTACTACTACTACTACTACTACTACTACTACTATTACTGCTGCTGCTGTTGTTGTTGTTGTTGTTGCGCAAATGGTAGAAATCAAGAAAGGGAAAGATGCAAAGATGCGATAATTTGGTTATTTCAAGAGCATACTTCTTCTCTCTCGTATATACATTCACACACGCACACATACACACATATAGACCCATACAAATACATATCCATATACAGATAAATATACACATTCACATATGAACACACACACACACACACGTTACCTGTCTCGACTTCACTCTTTCTCCCTCTTTTCCACACGCGCAAATTCACTCACAGACTTTCTATTTTCCCCACACATTCTCTTTTCCCCACACATTCTATTTTCCCCACACATTCTATACCCCACTCTACGTCTCTCTCTTTCTCCCCTCTCTCTTTCTCCCCTCTCTCTTTCTCCCCTCTCTCTCTATTTCTATGTTCCCTCTCTAACTCTTCCTCTTTTTCGACACGTCTCCTTGTCGTCTCCCCTACTCACACTCTCATCACATTTAAGAGCACACTTTGATTTCGCTTTGATTAGAACTAAAGCAATTATATCATGAAATCTTCTAAGTCAGTACACACCACTACAACAACAAACAACAAACAACAACAGCAACAACAACAACAACAGCCGAATCGATTTGACTTAAAGAGTACATTAAAAGAGTTTCGTACATAGATGAATACATACATACTCGCATATATATATATATATATACACAAGCACACATATACATGCAAACAAATATACATACACACACACACACACACACACACACACACACACACACACACACACACACACACACACACACACACACGCACATATATATATATATATATGTATGTATAAAATCAGGAGGAAGGAATGAAGTAACTATGAAATCCGATTTTCAAGCTATTGGAAATAGTTTTACGTCATCAGAACCAGAGTTCTGGCAAGAGTTTTCACAGGAAATACATCGTTGAGATCTACAATGACCACGATGAGCAGACGACAGAGAGAGAGAGAGAGAGAGGGAGGGGGAGTGTGAAAGAGGGAGGGGAGAGTGAAAGAGGGAGAGAGAGGGAGGAAGAAAGAGAGAGGAGGAGTGAAAGAGGCAGAGAGAGAATGAATGCAAATAAATTATATAAATGAAATGAAACAAAAAAAAGGTAGGAAATGAAATGAATAATATAAAAATAAGATAAATAAGAATAATATAAATAATAGTGAAATAAATGAAAAGAATGTTTAAAACGAATAAAAGATAAATAAAACAAGATTTAAAAAACGAATAATGAAAAATGAAAAGAAAAGCAATTAGAAATGTTATAAAGTAAAATAAATAGGAATAAATAGATAAATAAAATAACATAAAATACATAAAAATAATATCTAAACAAAATAATTGTAAAATAAAAAATAAATAAATAAAGGCAATAGAAAAGCTATAAAATAAAATAAATAAATGAAAATAAAATGAGGATAAAATGAATAAAAATAAAATCATCATAAATAACATAGAAAAGAGAAAAACACAAAAACAAGCAAATCAAAAGTAAAATGTAAAACAAAATATTAAAAATAAGTGAGATAAAGAAAACAAATAGAAAAATCTATAAAAGGAAATAAAATAAATACAAAATAAAAATGAAAATTTAGAAAAATAAATAAAAATAAAATATAATAAAACGAATTGAAGTAAACAAAAAAGAAAAAGAAAATGGAAGTAAAATACAGAATAAAATAAAAAATGAAAGTAAAAAGTGCATACATGAAAAGCTGTGAGAAAAAACGTAAAATTTAACTAAAAAAGACTATAAATATAAAAAAAATACAGTAGAGTTATGAAATAAAATAGAATAAAGAAAAATAAAAAACAAGCGAAAAAAGAAAACGATAAAAATTTAGGAAAAATAAACAAATAAATAAATATAATATGGCGAATTATTTTATTAATTAGCAGTAGGAAATGGTGCCGTGTATCGCTGACATATTGGTTAAGAAAGAGAATTACGTGAATGCGTTTGATAGATTTAGTTTTAATGCATAGCCATATATTGTTGCTCGTGTTATTGTTGTTGTTTAAACTCAGGTCAGACGTGACGAAGCAGGTCTAGTGTCAACGACGTTCCAACCGTGCCAGTCTTGTCGTTTTCGTATTTTTGGGTACTACATTGTCCGATGTCTTTATTTGAATACAGTGGCTGGATGAGACCTGAGAGTATTTTGGCTGCTATTCTTGTTGATCAATCGGTCCCGTAGGGGCTCACTAACGTGTCTGAAACAGCTGGTGGACGTTTGAGTCAAACAAACTTAATATCAAAGACATTTCTCCCTTAATCAACAGGTATTTTGTGTTTTTGATATATAAGGAGCAATTTTGTTCAATGTATTCTTTTTTATGACTGTGACTTGTGTATTGAAATTTAGTTATTTCTTGAAAATTGAGGGACCATGTAGAGGATCTCTTGAATGTAGTCCTAAGAACCATTACGGTTCAAGCTGTGCCAATGTCATCATTTTCGTATTTTAAGTTATATCATAGCCGTCGCTGCAAATATTTCCATAGGCCTTGCTATGTGGTTAAGAAACTCACTTTGCGACCGCACGGTTTCGAGTTCAGGTCGTAGTAGTCAAGTGTCTTCTATTACAGCCCCGGGCCGACCAATGCCTTGTGAGTGAATTTACTGAACAGAAACTATTTGGAAACCCGTCGTGTATACATACATACATACAGGCATGCATACATGGTGGTTGTCTTCTTCTTAAACAGAGTTTGACCACCTCCTGCACCTACACCTTAGCCCTTTCATGGCGTCTGATGTGGCTTTTTAAACCAGTGCTTTGAAAAAACACCCACACAGATTGCACCTCTGATTTGCACTACCAATACCTGCAAGTAAGTTCTGCTCATTGTGGATCCTAACATGTCTTTTAAGACCC
>NC_068987.1:105453341-105455996 GCF_001194135.2 Octopus bimaculoides
TATATATACAATGTATATGTGTGTATGAGACTGGGGAAACCTATCGTATATATATGTGTTTGCGTGTGTATGTGTATGTCTTTGAGTCTGTGTATGTCTTTGTGTCTGTGTTTTTTCCTATCTTCGCTTGACAATCGGTATTGATTTGTTTACGTCCCTGTAACTTAGCGTGTCGGCAAAATGAACCGACAAAATACGTACTAGACTTTGAAAATCAATATGCACTGGGTCGAACAAGTAAAAAAAAAAAAAGAGATAAGTTATGACTTTTATACATGAAGTCGCGTGACCTAGCAGTTAGGATTTTCAGCTCATTATCATAAAGTCAAGGATTCAAATTTTCATATCCTGGGCTAGGCAGTGCGTTGTGTCCTTGAGCAAGTCTCTTAATTTCACTTTGTACCAGTCTATTCAGCTGTAAATGAAGTACCGGCCCGGTACTGACGCAATTCTCTCTTGCCTTATCTTTTCAACTTTCATATCCTGGATGTACCACTGGGAAAAGACAGAAGTGGGCAAGGGAGTGTTGAGATCTGATAGCGACAGAACAATCATCGAAAGCATTGTACATGTTACCAAATCATACTCGCGCTCTCGCGAGTGACTGCTAGCAGTACTAGTTTATTGAAGACCCCTTCATAAGTATCTTAAATGCTTCTGCTTTTGTTTATCCTCACATCATTCCCGAGAAAACTTACAAAGGTCAAAAGTGTTCCAGCCGTGTGCATCCGTCTCTCTTTTGTATATCCATTGTATCCAGGACTAAATTGTCCCTTGGTTTCTTTCTATTCTAAGACATTAGAGCTACGATTCGAGATCGATTTAACTGCTGCTTCTAAATGGTCGAACGACTGCGCAGAGTTCCTTGCTGATTTGAGGGTAAAAGCTAGAGGGGATGGGGATTGAATTTGCAGCTTAAATGAAAATGAGCTGACATGACGTATATACCTTTCACAGGTATGTACGTATATTCATGACACATATACCATTTTTCTTAATTTTTCTACGGAGAATAAGGATCATTACCTAATATTTCTACATTGTACCAGGTCTCTGATACTTCTCCTAGTGTACAGGTATCATTTTTCTTCTACTTATAGAGATCGCTCCCTACTACCCTACTATTTCTACACTGCACAGGGGTAGTTTCGTAGTATTTCCGTATTGTATAGGGATCATCGGCAAACATTCTTTGGTGCACCAAACCCCGTAATATTTCTTCAGTGTATAAAGATCTAATATTTCCATAGTATATGGCGGCGAGCTGGCAGAATCGTTGGCACGCCAGGCTAAATGATTAGCAGCATTTCTGAGTTCATATTCCACCAAAGTCGGTTTTGCTTTTCATCCTTTCAAGGTCGTTAAAATTAGTACCATTTGAACTCTGGGTCGAAGAAATCGACTTATCCCTTCCCCCAAATTGCTGGCTTTGTGCCAAAATTTAAAACCAATACAGAAGTAGTTCCGTATATTTCGTACATTTCTACAGTGTTCTGCAGTGCACAGGATCGTCAGCAAATATTTCTTAGACGCACAGGGTTTTTTAAATATTTCTACAGTGTTCAGGAATCGTTCTTTTATACGTTTTTCTGTGTATAATGATCGTTTCCCAATATTTCTTCGTGCACAATGATCACCTGCTGTGTCTTCAATGTACAGAGCTCTCACCTTATATCTTCAGAGTATAAAACTCTCTAAGTCGGCGAGCTGGCAGAGAGGTTAGCACGCTGGGCGAAATGCTTGGCTGTATTTCGTCTGTCTTTACGTTTTGAATTCAAATTCCGCCGAGGTTGACTTTGCCTTTCATCCTTTCGGGGTCGATAAATTAAGTACCAGTTGCGTACTGGGGTCGATATAATCGACTTAATCCGTTTGTCTGTCCTTGTTTGTCCCCTCTGTGTAGCCCCTTGTGGGCAATACAGAAATAGGAAATGTTAGCACACCGGGCGAAATGCTTAGAGGTATTTCGTCTGTCTTTATGTTCTGAGTTCAAATTCCGCCGTAGTCGACTTTGCCTTTCATCCTTTCGGGGTCTATTAATTAAGTTTTGGGGTCGATCTAATCGACTGGTCACCTACCCAAAAATTTCGGGCCTTTTGCCTAGAGTAGAAAAGAGTATAATACTCTCTGTCGTTTCTTTATTTCTTCAATATAAGAGCTCTGATATTTCTTCAGTGTATAGAATTCCACTGGTATTTCGTCATTGCAAAGAACTCTCAAATGTTTCTCCAGAATACTGGGAAATCCATTTAATTATTATCATTAGTATCAAAAATTGGATCTCCTTATTCATTTCTCTGATATTTCCTGATATGTAATACTCATTAATATCGACTCTCAACCGCTCTTCCCCAATTAATCGAGTTGCATTGTTTTGAATACTTATTCCTCTTTATATTTTGCACCCTTCTCTCTTCCCCTTCTCTTTCTTTCTAACTCTCACCCCTTCTCTCTCTCTCTCCTTATTCCCCTCTCGTTCTCCTTCTCTCTCTTTCTCCTTCCCTCTATATTCTGCATTTTCGACATTTTTTCTGGTACTATTTCTATATTCGACTTTTAAAGCATTTGTTCAGTCTGTCTGTCCGTCCGTCCATCTGTCTGTCTGTCCGTCCATCTGTCTGTCTGTCTGTCTGTCTGTCTGTCTGTCTGTCTGTC
>NC_068987.1:105456070-105456607 GCF_001194135.2 Octopus bimaculoides
CACACGCGCACACACACACACACACGCACACACACACACACACACGCACTCGCCGCCCTCTCTTTCTCTTCCGCTCTACTTCTGCTCATGCCAGTTTTTCTCGCTTCTCAATTAAGCAAGATTTCTTCTGGTTCTTATACAACACCTTCGCTGTTTCTAATAGCAAAAACAACTGATTCCTCATCTGAAGCAACGAAACGCCTCAGCATCAACCGTCATCACAAGCAGCAGCTGCATCATGAACAATGACAACGAACACCATCATCATCATCGTCAACTACAACAACAACAACAGCAGCAGCAGCAGCAACAATAACAACAACGGCTATGTCGTGAAACACACAGCGCTAACAACAACAAGAAGACAGGAATTCATTTCGATATTTTATTTCAAAGATGAAAAGAAGCCGTAAAACATGCAAGGAGCAAAGTAACAAATCCCGGCGTGTGTGTGTGTGTGTGGGTATATGTGTGTGTGTGTATGCATATATGTGTATATGCGTGTATATATATATATATATATATATATATATATAT
>NC_068987.1:105457136-105462087 GCF_001194135.2 Octopus bimaculoides
ATACATATATATACATGCATACATATACATACACGCATAAACACACAAACACACATACCCACACACATTTTCCTGCTCAAGCACATGAATACATGAATTACATCAGTAAATAGTTTTAAACACTCCAAGGCTTACGTACATTTATATAGATGCACAAAATAATTATTCACATTCGCTTTTCCATTTACCATAAAAAGTATTGTAGCTCAAGCATACAGCTAACATACTCACACGCTTACATCCATATTATGTCACTAACTCTGATTACACGTCACACTAACAAGAATACTTGAACATACCCACATTCAGGGACAAACGCACACAGATATTCACACGTTCAAGCAATCAGTTAGACTTAAGCATAAATTTCAAATGACTTTTCTTTCGCCATGAATGTGTCATATGCGTACAAGCTAATTACGCTCTGCCGTTAAAGGAATCTGTGAAATATCTTTCTGTATACAAATCTAGAATCACGTTTGTACAACATGCAGTATGATTTTGCCACAGGCCGGTGCCAAATATTAGGGAAACTTCCCAATCGCCCAGGGCGCTCAAATCTGGGAGCATCACACGAATTCTGAACAACTTAATCCAACCGACATGAGATTTCAATAATAAAGATAGCAGGGGAGATTAATCCCGGCATAGAAGAGGATGGAAGGCATGAAGATGTAAGGGTTATAGAGTGCTATGACCAGTGGCATGATTTGATGTGAAACACTCCTGTTGTGATATGCATGAACATAAAGTTGCAGGTGCCTTGCGTGCAAGTTAGTAATACATTTTTAGCTGGTATAAAGAGGGTGATGGCTTAAGACATTAAAAAAAAATTGCAAAAAGGTATTGGGAACAAAGGAGTGGGTAGTAGTCTTGGGAAAAGAGAAGCGTATGGTGGCGATAGGTGAAAGTAGCGCACAATGTAGGCTGGGAGAAGGGGATCATATAAAGCTGGAAGGAGAGGGAACACACTATGGGACTGGTAGAAGATGGAGAGCATTGTAGGGATAGGAGAAGAGGAACACATTGTAAGGATGAAAGAAAATAGCGCGTAATGTAAGGCTGAGAGACGAGGAACGCTTATAGGGTTCTTATAGGGTGGGAAGAAAGGATAGCACAAAATAGTAAGTACGTTAATGAACTGAGAGAATGGGATGCACATTAAAGAGCTTGGCGAAGATGATGCAACCTGGGTGTCTGGTCAAGGATACCGGGAGATATGGCAACGGCCCTGATATGCCATGCAGGGTAACAGCTAGTTTACTATTTAGGTGAATTAGCACACGAGTACTTCATTATTCCGAGAAATACCAGCCCCGCATGAAAGTTCAAAAGAACAGAAATTCTGTCATACAAAATATCAAAGAGAAACAGTAAAATCTACAAGAAATAAAATATACTTATGAAAAGTGTTGGGAAATAAATATGACTACTTGCTAATAATATTTTTTAAAAAGGAGAAAATAAGAAAAAGCCCCTACTCACACCAGTGCCACAGTTACAACAGCCACCATCGCCGTAACCACCACCACCACCACCACCAAAAATTTCAGCTTTATCCTTCGACAATGGCAAGTCTCTAACTAAATCATTTAACTCTCCTTGAGAAAATTTCTGTTGTACGTCTTCATTTTCAATCGTGAAATCTGCATCCACTTCGGTGTCTTCCACAGCAGTAGTATTTTCGTCAGGAAATACATCTTCGTCAGACATCTGAAGGCCATTTTCTGGTGGTATTGGAATAGGAAGATCATCATCGTTGTGTGGTACTGGTCTTCTTGCTGATTCCAAGTTGGGAGACACAATCTTATGCTTGGTCTTTACAGTAAACCCACATACATTAACGCTGCAGAAATAACAGTCCATGAAATGATCCTTTGGCTTTCTCCATATCATAGGTATTGCAAACGGCATTGCTCTCTTCCCATTATTTAGCCAATCCCTTTGTCCATTTGAACAAGCTGAGCAGACGATGTGCAGGGCCCAACTCTTATCTTGATCCCCGAAAGAGCAGCCAAAGTATAACTGGTAGATCTTCTTGATTTCACTTGTGATGGCACGTTGCTGAGCTTTAATAGTAAATGAACCACAGACATGACAAAATATATCAGGACTGTTCTTGCAATGCCTTGACATCCTGAGTAGAATTTGATGATGATGATGACTTGGCACCTTAAACAGAAAGTAAAATTTATGAAAAGAAAAGATTATGAAAACATAAAATTACAAAATGAATACAAATAGTTATAAAACAGAAGTCAGAATTTACCTGTATAAGACGTTTACGTGTAGCTATACTGCTGATGGGAGTTATAAACCTCTCTTATCTCATCAGAAAAACTGTGCCTGATAGAAGGAAACCGATTACAGTTTTGAAATCTGCGGACAAAACTACATATAAAACACCATATAATATCTCTGATGAAAATTGGCTGTTGACCAGTGGTATTTAATAATACGTTTTGCATTATTTAATGGCTGTGTTACCTTTTAAGAACATTTGTTTATTATCCAAATGAAAAGAATGTTAACAAACTTTCATGTAACTGTTAGCCAATTGCAGTGGTTTGCAACAATACCTCAGCGATGAGGCGTCATTCTCGTGGCTGACAGCGCTTACGCAAAAATACGAATTTTACATCTTGTATAGTGAGTACGTGTGGCCTAGTGGTCAGAGTGTTGCACTCACGATCGCGAGATCGTGGTTTCGATTCCTAGACCGGGTGGTGTGTTGTGTTCTTGAGCAAAAAACTTCATCTCACGTTGCTCAGTGATCACTTCAACACCTGAAGTGTGTTACACCGTGCACCTGTTCAGGCAACATCGATTTGATGGAGAGAAAGTGAACTGATATACAGCACATATATTTGATCACTGTAAACAAATCATGGGAGTGTCCAAAGATGGTAGAGTCCATCATGGTAATTATCTTGGTCAAATTACAAACTACTATGCAACTGATACGAAAGAAGAAAAAACTAAGGCCAATACTCTCACAATGTAGTTTATTTATCATAAATTTCCCACAGAACTGAAACCCACGACTGGAATTTAGAAAAGGTGCTGCTACAGCATTAAAATTATGCTAAATGCTGCAGCGCATAAGAAAAATCATGGTAAGAGGGTAGCTGTTCGGTAATATTTTGGAATGGTCTAAAGCTGAAGAGAAGACCCAGTTGGCTGTAATTCCAGATGACGTAACCAGTCAGCTACAGAGATTAGATTCAATCAATAAACCATTAAAAGAATTCATGCAGAAGTGACACCAACAGGAAGATGGAAGAGTCCTACTATTTCACGATATTTGTGAATGAGTACAAAGTTCATGGAATGCTGCACAAGAAGAGGTAATTGAGAACTTATTGATAAAAATGTGGAATTAGTTATACTCTTGATAATATTGAGGATGATTGAAGTTAATTAGGAGATTGTCAGTTTAATTGGAGGTAAAGTTTGAAGAAGTCATTGATTATCCTGTTTCTGATTCAGAGAATTCTAGTGATTAAAAGAGTACTGGTCATATGAATGACGACAGCGGACATGAATTTTCAGGCTTTGACGATGCTAATTTACTTTCAGAAGATGGTTTTCTAGGTTTTTGTGGATGATGATTAAATAAACTTTTATGATACTTTCTTTTACGATTATATTTACTGCTTGCTATGTACAGCAAACTGTGCTATTCTCTGAAGCACCAGTTTGTATTATGGGACCGTCAGATAATTCGTCGTTGCTGAATGAAACGAATCACAGACTGTTGAAGAGCAACTGAAAAAGATAATCTAAATTCAGGGGAATACGGTGGGTTCAACAGAGTTTCCCAAACAAGTTTTCGAATAGCATTTTTGGTTAAATAGGCTGCGTGGAGGCGAACGATGTTTTGTTGAAGAGGATAACATTCCGGCGTCATATACCTGAAAAGAGGTAAGATTTATTCAAATTTAAAAAGCGATAATAAACACAAGTTGTAGAAGAGGCATAGAGCTTAAACACACACACACACACACACACACACACACACACACACACACACACACACACACACACACACACACAAAACACTAGGATAAAAATATTTCCCGTGTTAATTGAAATAACATTGGAAAGAAACGAAGGAATTTATCTGGCAACCCAAAAGAATGCTTGTTGTGTAATTTTGCTTTGTCTGCACGTATTACAACGATCTAAAGCAATTCATTTACATTTATTGTTCTTTGGTGATTGTTTTATGCCAGTTTTTACCAATATATTTGCTTTTGTTTGCATGTAGCAGGATTCATTGATACCAATCTATTTCTTTTTAGCTATGACAAACTTAATATTGTTTCCTTTAAAGGTCAGTGTAAAGTTACTTTGTACGATTTCACTCTGTATTCCACTATACTGTCCCAATATTGTACTTACATAAACAAAAATCATCATATATTTTTCTCACAAAACCGTTTTAAAACATCTTTCAATAATTGCATTATGAGACACTCTAAAATCGTTTTTTTTTCCGGAATATTATCCTTATAATGTAGGGGAGCGTTATATGCAGAAGTGCAACATATGCACCGATAAAATCAGACTATGTTTTGATACATAGATATATGTTCATCTATCTATCTATCTATCTATCTACCTGCCTGTCTGTCTATCTGTCTGTCAATCCATCTAAATACGAGGCAGTGCTGAAAAGTTCCTGGCTTTGGGTAAAAGAAAATATAGAAGGATCATACAGTTCTATATTTAACAGATGAGGAATTGTGTGCATTATTTACATTATTTACATTCAACGGATATTTGTCCTCATCTTGTTTCTTGTTGACACAACGTTTCGGCTGATATACTCTCCAGCTTTATTCAAGTGTCCTGGGGAAATTTCGAACCTAGGTTCTCATTCCTAAGGTATTTTTCGATGTTGTTGTTGTTGTTGTTATTATTATTATTATTATTATCATTATTATTA
>NC_068987.1:105462282-105463803 GCF_001194135.2 Octopus bimaculoides
TCAAGGAGAATTTCCAAAAGGAAGTCACGCTTCAACGTGTAAGGTAACCTACGACAAACTCTGATGTCCATATTTTCTTGAATGCAAGCGTTCCTTAAAAACAAAAAAAAAAAAACTGCTTATAAACCTTGTAACTCTTTCAGCTTTCTTTGTTCAGAAGAGTTGCATATGATATTATTTGCTAGAAGACGTCTCTTAAATACTAAGATAGAAACCGGATTTTCTTGTGTGCAGGCATCACAATGGATATTTAAGAACTATCATTAGGTTTATAGTAATTATTGATAATTGCTTATATATTAAAGATATTTATATACTTAAATAGATAAATATCACTGGTATAATGCAGTTTCTCGGGCTTAATATACTAAAGAAGTATAATATACTAATTAAATATTATAAAAGTTAAATCTAATATAAGTGGTAATATATATCTATTTTACTGTAAATTTGATTAAACATATTTCTCTGAAATATTTACTTAAAATCCATATAGTAACCTATTAAACTAAACTTAAGATATAACATTATCTTAAAGTAATAACAACTTTAGTGTTCTTAGTTATCATATAACTTTCCAATATATAATATCTAATAATATGTAGGCTCTTATGTTTACGTAATAAGCGTTGACCGTATATTTACGCAACTATTGATGACGTAACAATGTTAGATGGAATTAAATGGAATTTGATATAATATATTTTATTAATCTTCAGTAGTGTTAAACATATGTTCAACTACTTGATATATTTAGCTACCCTCTCCTTCACATTTTATCTATAACGTTCTCTCCCACTCACTCGTTTTATCTATCATTCTCTTTCACTCTATAATATCTATATTTTCTTAACTACCGTAGCACCATCAACGAAATATGTATCATATTTACGCGAGCACAAATATGTTGAATATGTTTATATATATATATATATATGGTAATAACGGTTTTCTAAGGAACGCTTGCATTCAAGAAAACACGCACATCTGAATTAGCTTACACGTTGAAATTCTCCTTGAAGAAATACAGAATTGATTGGTTTCGAATATGGGAATTTGAATTTTATTTCTGTAATTGAATTGATTGGGTGTGGAAACAGCTGTAGGCAGGGATTTCTCTGCATGTATATGAATGCCTTTAAATAATTAACGTCTATACGTCAATTTTTTCCATTTTCTTCATACATATATATATATATATATATAAAGATAATTATCATTAGACTGCAGCCATGCTTGACCACTACCTTGAAAAATTTTAGTGGAACGAATCGACCCAAGTACTTGCTTTTTAAAGCACGGTACTTATTGTAGATGTCTCTTTTCCTCGGAACTGCTAAGTAACGGTGACGAAAACGCACCAATACCAGTTGTCAGGCTGAGGGACTGAACTCGGAGCCAGGTGACTGGAAAGCAAACTCTTTACTGCTAGCCATACTTGCGCCTACACACACACACACACACACACACACACACACACACACACACACTTGTGTGTGTATGTGAACATATATATATATA
>NC_068987.1:105466829-105467363 GCF_001194135.2 Octopus bimaculoides
TATATATATATATATATATATGCATATGTATGTATATACACACATACACATATGTCTAAAGATACACATACATGCATATGTGTGTGTGTGTATGTATGTATTTATGTATGTATGTATATTTATACAAACACACAATCACATGTATGTATGTGTATGTATTAATCGTCTGCTTTATCAAGATGGCTGCCCCTATTCATTTTCACGTCAATTTCGAGCGGGAATATTGACGTTGCTGAACTGGAAAACACCATTTTTATTAATCTGAGTTAAGTTGTATATAGGTGGGGTTACGCACCTATAACCCGGTTTGATCGCAAGAGGGACTTCCTCATTTCACATACACACACACACGCATACACACACATACACACACACGCACGTACACACACACACACACACACACACACACGGAACACACACATGCCCAAGCAGACACTAACCCACTCAAACGCACACATGAATTTATGTTCGCGTAGATATAATACCAGAGTGGAGATATTCTATTACGTATCTTTTATATCTATGTTAATATAT
>NC_068987.1:105467990-105469738 GCF_001194135.2 Octopus bimaculoides
ATATATACATACATACATTCACATGCATTCAGATATTAATAGAAAAATTAATCATACATACACTGCTATCTATCTATCTATCTATCTATCTATCTATCTATCTATCTATCTATCTGTCTGTCTATTTTTATATAATTTCTGTCTACTAATCTCCGTAGAATTTTGCCAAGACATGCCTACTTGTATACAGATACATATACTCATGCAAGCATACAAATATAGTTACATCCATAAATACATATATCTGCATGCATATATAGGAACAATCGCGGTATTATAAAAACATATAAGTTATAGTAATGTGGAGCGCACACTCACTTATAACATGAAAGACTACTGGTGAAATGTTTCTATCAAAAATTCTGTTAACTGTAGGCATTAAAATATTTTTTATGATTTGATAGAACATTAGTGTGTAGGGTAGTAAAACTCGGTCGTTCAAGGGAGGTCAACATAATGTTAACGATAATAGAAAACGGAAACATCTATGCCCAACTAATGAGGTATATGCAGACACTGCATCCTGGTTATAACTTTAGATTTGTACTTGTATTCATCGGAGTATTTGGCTATGTAACTAAATGCCTCTGAACCAGTCTTGAGAAACGGGGCTTCATAAAACCTGGAAGGACGTAGCTAATTACCATATTACTAGTAAGAACTTGAACTGTAAATATACGTAAAACAAATTATGGGTTGGTAGCGTTAAGGAATGTTGTATATAAAAAAAAGGTTATTACCAGTTCAGATATACTTCGGGCATATTGGAACCCGTAAGAAAGCTATTCACTGTGTTAGTGTAAATGCACCTAAAATCAGCTCGCAGTGTCACGTACCCAGACAGAGATGCAAGCATTTCGGAGTGGTTAGCGTTGCCAGCCCGCAATTTGTTTACGATGAGCCGGACATTAGCACTACAGGTCATCGTACGATGACGGGAATATCATAAGAGAGACAATCTCTTTTATCAGCTCGCAGTGCACTCTGTCCGGTTTCTGGGACCAAAGAGGAAGTAACCACCTCGAAATGCTTGCATCTCACAGTCTGGGCAGGTGGCACCGCAAGCTGATTTTAGGTGTACTTACACCATTTGTCTATAGCGAGAAATTTTCTCCATGACAAATCACAGTGAATGGCATTTTTTAAAACAGATTCGAAAATGCTCCAAGTATATTTGAACCGGTAACAACCTTGTACATATGTCAAACATTCTAGAAATTCAGCCTATAGACATGTATATGGCTACATCCATGATTCAAAACATGCAGATCCACTCATAGTTCAGAATGCTGGTATGTACACAAAAATAAGTGTGCGATACATACAAACATGATTACCAAGCTGATATTGTCTAATGTCCATTTCTTTGTGTCTGGGTCGGAAAGCGTCTTCTTTCTGAGTGAGAAGTTTTTGAAATAAAACCAAAGCACATACGAGCTAGTAGATAAGAGATAAATAACTATGTGGAAAAATAGATTGACGAAGGATTGAATTAGGGGGATTAGGCAGATGAATAGATTGCGGTTTATCTATGATTAATCTTTCTATTAATGCATGTAAGCATGCAAATGTGTGTGTGTGTGTGTGTGTATGTGTGCGTGTATATATATATATATATATATATATATATACATATATATATATGGGAGAATATACAAAAAATAACAACAGACGAGGACAGGTGGTGTAAATAACAAAAGTATATATTAGTATGACGCTCGGGAATACGGAAAGTCTTTGACGTTTCG
>NC_068987.1:105469894-105481410 GCF_001194135.2 Octopus bimaculoides
GACGGGCTTCTTTCAGTTTTCGTCTACCAAATCCACTCACAAGGCTTTGGTCGACTCAAGGTCACAGTAGAAGACACTTGCCCAAGGTGCCACGCAGTGGTACTTAACCCAGAACCATGTGGTTGGGAAGCAAGCTTCTTTAGCCACGCTTATCATATATATTGAAAGAGAAAATTAAGCACAAAGAGGGTTGCCGGCACACAGTATGTGATTGAGAATCGATGAGAGAGTGAGAGAAATAGCGAGACGAAGAGAGAAACAGAGCGAGCGAGCAAAAGAGGGACGGGGAAAGAGAGAAGAGAGATAAATAGAAAGGTGAATCAATAGATGATAAGAAAACTAGCTGAGAGATGTGTAACGGCGAAACACGATGTGAGAAGATGACAGAATGAAATAGAGATACCAGGATAGATAGATAAATGGATAGATAACGTATTGACAAGCTAGAAAGACAGACAGAAAGACTGATGAAGAGGCTGTAATTGTTTAGCCCGAAGTTAATCCTGACTGAGCTGAACTTTGATGAAATGCTTTCTTGCCACGATCATCTCATCTTGTTATATATCTAGGACGGCAGTTTGTGTCAAAGACAAACAGCAAGTGATCGTAGAAGCGTTCTTGTTATTTAGTCTCAGGTTAGTTCTAGTAGACCTATGATCAAAGAAAATCCAGCTATGACGATCCCGTTTTTACAGACATAGTTTATCTTGGAGTACATTATACAGTATGTTCTTTCCGATTTTTAAAGATGGTAGGGCGAAATTTGAGAGAGATCTGACTGCTGTTTGTTGCAGCTTTGATGACCACATAGAAGTTTTCTCATTGGGTTGATAGCTACATTGATAGGTATTGTATTGATGACGGCTTTTGAGCTAGAAACACGTATTCCCTGCTTGCTCTTTTATCTCCAAATAATAAGCTTATCCTTTTCCTTTATGACATGACAAATTTGGAAAATTCTTGGATCATAAAATTATCTCCCCTTCACATGTGGAGCTCGTCTTAACTGCCATTCGGTAATTATGATATAGTCTCTAGAAGCAAAGATAATTTTAAGAAATTAATAATATATGTTGTATGGTATTTGAAATACCTGCATTTGCTTCGGTACAAAACTAGGTAAAAAAAACAAAAAAAAACAAAACAAAAAAAACAGATAAATAAATTGGAAGAACAATAGAGAGGCAGAACGATAAGTAGGTAGGTATGTAGATAGTTGAATATGTAGAACGATTGATTGGTAGAGAGAACGATTGGTTGGTGAAAATAAGGACAATATGCGAGAGAGTACGTGGAAAAGAATACGGGTATAATTTCGATGGAAAGAAGTAAGAATGCATTTTGTATATTGAGTCAACACCAAACCGGAGCTAGTACTTATATTATTATATCGATCGCAAAGAGCTGAGCAAAAAAAAAAAAAAAAAAAAGCAAACGCAACTTCAGCTTCATTTGAACTCAGTATATATATATATATATATATATATAAAGGGGCTTAGCTAAATATTATAATGAATTCAGTCCGGGATTCTACCGATTCTGCCACTCCGCCAGGAAAGCGGCTCAGGATTATTAACATGTACTACAAAGCGTTATCGTACTTGGGCGATATGGAGGAGGAGGAGGAGGAGGAGGAGGCATTCGATTGATCAGACCACAGTACATAACTGGTATCATTTCACTGGCCCCATTGATATGAAAGATAAAGTTGATCTCAAGATTGAGGTTTGAACTGAGAACATAAGAGGAATATGAATAAATACAGTATGACTTTTCAGCCACGACATTATCAATTCTGCTTATTTATTCAAAGCATAGTAGAAACTCCTATATGAATAATAAGGCAAAGGTCACTGTAGTACTACAAATGGGCGTTTGGTGAGGAAAGTCTTTTGGTTTTGTCTCTTAGTTGAAGCCATTAAACGTCTTTGATATAGTCATATAGTCAGAGTTGTTACAATTTCCTGTTCTGCACTCTTTCTTGAAAATCTGTCTTTGTGCATGCTTAAATAGTAATTTATTAATTAAACAAAAGAAACAAGATAGAAAGATAGAAAGAAAGAAAGGAAGAAAGAAAGAGAGAGAGAGAGAGAGAATGAGGGAGAAGAGAGGGGAAAGCGGTGGAGAGAGAAGGAGAGAGAGAGAAAGAGAGGGAAAGAAAGAATGAGAAAGTAAGCGAGAGAGGGAGAAAGAAGAAGAGAGATAAGGAAAAAGAGTGGGAGAGAGGGGAAGGAGGGGGAGGGAGGGAAGAGAGAGGGGTAGAGAGAGGGGTAGAGAGAGAAAGAACGAGTAAGAAAGTAAGCGACAGAGAGAGAGAGAGAGAGAGAGAGAGAGAGAGAGAGAGAGAGAGAGAGAGAGAGAGAGAGAGGGAGAGAGAGAGAGGGAGAAAGAGAGAAAATGTCTGTCCGGTGAGAGAGTTGACACAGCACGTTTGCAATACTTTATATACAGACATTAAAGCTTATAGCTCTGTTAAAGGCAAGTCTGGCGTGTTAATAACAGACATTGTTGCTAGGAATGTTGTGCAAGATAATCCCAACACCAAGTATTCGGTGTTAATAAAATAATAGTTTCTAATATGAGTACAAATTTTCTGAGAAGGAAGTTGTTGATTGAATCGGCTCCTAGTACTTCATTTTATCGACCCCAAACAGCTGAAAGGCAAAGTTAACCTCGGTGGAATTTGAATTCAGATCTTAAGAGTCCGGAACAAATAGAACACAGCATTTTTCCGGATGCTCTAGCGATGCTGTCAATTTACCATCTAAAATAAAGAAAGCATAGGAGGGGCCTAGTTGAAGTAATTGGCTCCAGCACTTGATTGGCACTTATTTTATCGACCCCCGAAAAAATGAGAAACAAAGTCGATCCTTGATCCCGGCGGGATTTGAACTCTGTTGATGTGGTTATCATCGTTGCTGTTGCTGGTCTTGTTGTTATTACCGCTTTTGGTGTTGGTGCTGCTGCCGTCTTCCATGCAGTTGCTGCCAAAATTTCAACGGGTATGGAAGCATGTGCTCTCTTTTCATTCACCTTCACAAACTATTTCGCATGTATCACTCGTACCTCCTTGTCTTTTAGGGAGAGCGGGAAATATTGCATCTATTGATTGCATCACCATCCCAGCAGCAGATACCTGCTCGCGAGGCCACCCTCACCACTTACTTTGTCGTTGTATTATTCTTGTTATTGCTGCAGCTGTTGTTCATGTGTGTATGCTTTCTCATGAAGCTGGTAATAGTATGGGATTTTCCTGTTACTTCTTCAATGACTGACTCTTCTAGTGGGCATTAATGGTGCCATAATTGAAACGAGATAAAATTAAACGAAAGGAAGTACATATGACAATTGTCATCCATTCAAGGCACAAGTCGGCGGCCTTCTCTTTACCCAGTTAAGTAGGAGTCCCAACAAAAATTCACAAGGTGAAAAAAAAAAAAGAAAAATAATACCAACGAAATCCAACAAAATTCGTGAATCTATACGATGCACGTATTATGCCAAACAACAACGATGACGACATTAACAACAATAACACCATTAATAATAATAATAATAATAGTATTAATAATAATAATAATAAAAATAATAAGGTCATACGCTGTTTATCGCGATATAAGATCACCATGTCGCGCACATATGGTTGTGATGCATGTGCCTCGTGTGCCCTTACCAGATCGGTAGTCATGATGGGTATATTGTCACTTTGCTGGCATGCTCTGCTCTCTCACTCAATAATAATAATAATAATAATAATAATAAAAATAAATAGCTGGACCCGTGAAAAATTCACGGAAAATATAAAAAATGTAAGCATATGTAAATTGTGTGCTGTTGCCATGAGAAATGTTTATATATTGTGACAGTTAAAAGCGGCGAGCTGGCAGAATCGCTAGCACGCCGGGTGAACTGCTTAGTGGTATTTCGTCTGTCTTTACGTTCTGAGTTCAAATTCCGCCAAGGTCGACTTTACCTTTCATCCTTTTGGGGTCAATAAATTAAGTACCAGTTGCGAACGGGTTTGATCTAATCGACTGGTCCCCTCCCCCGAAAACTTTTGGGACTTGTGCTTATAGTAGAAAAGTATATTGCAACAGTTACAGAACACAGAAAGAAGTGTAAAACCGATAACTATTTAATCCAACCAAGATATCTCACTTACGCATACGTAAAGAGAATTACTATTTAGCCTTAAAATACATGGTACATATTCAGAGAACCCTCTTGGTATAGTGGTACGGAACATTTTTCTCCTATTCTTTTATTCTTTTACGTCATCTCTCTCTCTCACTTTCTCTCTCACTCTCTGTGTTTCACGCTCACTTCCTCTCTGTCCTGGTCTGTAGACACAGCCACATACATTCATATATATATAATACAAATAATATGTGAGTATATGCATATATACATACATGTATGTACATACCTACATCTACATGTATATATAGATGCATATCTGGGTACAGGACGTCACAAAAAGCGTGGACAAAATGAGAAACAGAACATAAACAGAGCACAGAAAACACACAGGCCACATAGAGAACATTTCCTTCATCAGCTGCCACCATTCTAAAGCTAAGCGTTTGGAAGAGTTAGGGCAGGACGCATTGTTAGAATGGCTCTTCCCGCGGAAACAAATCAAATTTGTAATGCGGAACGAAGGATCAGTTACTAATCCACCATGTCACAATCGTGGATTATTGAATGCCTTAAACTACTTAAGGTCTTCCACAATATGCTGAAGTTAATACAAAACCCAATGACAACGTGGCGAACTGAACTCACAGCATGGGAAGATAAGCTGGGAGAGGTAAATATCAAAAGAGGAATCTATCAAAGGGACAGTCTGTCACTTCTATTTGTTGTCTGCATACTACCACCAACGAGCGTTTTAAGAAAGATGCGTGTGGGGTACATGCTAGGCATACTGAAAGTAAACAACCTGTGGTTTATGGATGACCTAAAGCTATTTGCTAAGACGGAGAAAGAAATTGAGAGTTTGACGGCAACTGTGCAGATGCTTAGCAAAGATATCGGCATGGAATTTGGGATCGAGAAATGTGGTGTAAGGATTCTCAAAAGGGGGAAAATCAGTAAAAGCCATGGGATCAAGCTGGAAAGTGGTGAAACTATAAAGGAAGTCGGAGAGGAAGGATATAAGCACCTGGGTATCATTGAAAGAGATAAGATGGATGAACACAAGATGAAGGAAATGTACAAGAAGGAGTATTTGAGGAGAACTCAGCTTGTGCTCCAATCAAAGCTAAATGGCCGCTAAAAGATTAGAACAATTAATACGTGGGTGGTTGCTTTGATGAGATATAGGGCAGGAATAGTATCTTGGAAGAAGCATGAATTACAAGAGACAGACCGGAGAACACGTAAATTAATGACAAGGAACAAGGAACTACACCCCAAGAGTGATGTGGCAAGATTGTATGTAAAGAGGAAAGAAGGAGGACGGGGATTGGTGTGTTGTGAAAGTTTTGAAAAGGATGAGGAGAATAGCCTGGCTTGGTATGATAAGGGGAGTAGGGAAGAAATGATTGAATTAGTGAAAATGCAGAGAACCTTAAAAGTGAACAAAACCGTAAATCCAAAACCATTTAAGAAAGACCAGAGAAATCAGACGAAGAAAATCTGGCAGGAAAAGAAAATGTATGTCAATTCTTGAAGAATAAAGATGAGATTGATTGGAAGAGAGCCTGGCAAAGGCTGCAGAAAGGAGACTTAAAAGGACCTACTGAGGCATTAGTGTATAGCGCTCAAGAACAAGCTACTCCAAATATCACATTGATAAAAGTACTGACTCCCCACAGTGTAGGATGTGCTCTGAGAAGGGAGAAAGCATAAGCCATATTGTTAGTGAGTGCTGTAAGCTCGCACAACGCGAATACAAAAGGAGACACGACAATGCGGTCAGATATGTCCACTGGCTGTTGTGCGGCAAAGCAAACCTCGAGAGAGCCGAACAATGGTATGAACACAAACCAGAGAGAGTAATGGAAAACGAACATTACAAAATACTCCGGGATTTTAACATGCAGTGCGACCAAGTTATAGAGGCGAGACGATCAGATATCGTGCTCATCCATGAAAATGAGAAAGAAGTAAAGATAATAGATGTTGCAATACCAGGCGATTGGAGGGTGAAATATAAAAAAATAGAAAAGACTGAGAAATGCCAGCCACTGCGGGACGAGATAGGACAGTTATGGGCATGAGGAAAGTAATGGTGATACCGGTGGTAATTGGAGCATTAGGAGCAGTTTCCAAAGGCTTTGAAAAACATACTAAGAATATTGGAGCTGCTGTCAGGCTCAAGGTGATCCAGAAAACAGCATTGCTGGGTACAGCTTGCATTCTAAAGAGAGTAATATTTCTTTGAGTCACAGGATAAGGCACTACTTGAAACCTTTGATGATTTGTTATTGCTTGCTTTCAAATAAAAAATAACCGGTAGTTAAGAACTATTCGAGAGTCTTTAATAATAATAATAATAATAATAATAATAATAATAATAATAATAATAATAATAATAATAATAATAATAATGATCGTGATGATGATAATAATAATTTCTTACATAGGCACAAAACAAAAAATATTTTGCGGGTCAATGTTAGTCGATTAGATACGGGATTTGAAATAGAAACGTAAAGAGCCAGAACGATACAACAATTTTGATCGATTCTAACAAATATTTCTTACATAGACATAAGGATAGAAATTTTAAGTGAGAGATTTGTCAATTACTCCGACCTCAGTACTTGGCTGGTACTTTATTGGCCGGTACTTTATTATGAAAGCATAATCGACCTTGCCAAGATTTGAATTCAGAATGAATGAAAAGATTAAGAGTATATAGTGGTTTTATATTTTGGCAGAAGGCCAGCAAGGGGGAGGTGGAAGTCGATTATATTGACCCAAATATCCGAAAGGATGAAAGGTAAAGTCGACCTCGGCGGCGTTTGAACTCAGAACGTAAAGACGGACGAAATGCTGTGAAGTATTTTGTTCGGCGTGCTTATGATTCTGCTTACTCGTCGCCTTATCAAGAATATTTATTACAACGCATTTTGCTCGACAAGTTAACGATTTTGTTAACCCACCACACACTTTCTGTTCGATGCTAATAATAACAGAAGACGAAATATGTGTTTGGGGCGTATATAAATTATAAACACGAAGCAAGGGAAAGAGGGAGAAAGGAAGAGAGGGAGATAGCGAGTGAGGAGAAGGAGAGGTAGAGGAAGAGAGTGAGTGAGAGAGTGAGTAAGAGAAAGACTGAGAGAGAGAGAGAGAAGAGTGGAGGAGATGAAAGAGTGAAGATACGAAAGGAATAATGATGAATTGCAAATGAGAAGACATAAACGAAATTTCAGGTGACAATAGAAGCACGAAACAAATTAATGAATATCTCGAGCCAAACCCACACATTGTAGGCAGCATTCTATTCAGTTCTCTATCTATTCTGCCATCCGCCTCTCTTAGCTAACAACAGAACTACCTACCTACTCGTACACTATTGCAAGTAGGTGAGTACCACAAGTACTTGTACCCATAATTTAAAACCCAGACAAACTCAGCATGATAGAGTGTTTAACAAGGTAGGGTTCTCGACTCCAACTACAGTTCATCTTGTATTACAAGGCAGCGAGCTGGCAGAATCATTTGTACGCCGGGCAAAATGCTTAGCGGTATTTTTTCCGTCCTTACGTTCTGAGTTCAAATCTCGCCGAGGTCGACTTAGCATTTCATCCCTTCAGGGCCGATAAAAATAAGTACGAGTTGAGCACTGGGATCCATGCAATCAACTTATCCCCTCCATTGAAATTGCTGGCCTTACAGCATCGTAAATACCTGAGTATGACTTTGCCACTTAATCCTCAGACAGTCCCAACGTGACAATCCTACGCTCTTTGAATCCCAGGTTTTATCCGCCCAGTTTTTCTTTTTTGTCAAACCAATTTTGGTCATACTGCGATGGACTGGCGTCTCGTCCAGTTAGAGAACACATACGCCATTGAAACCAGGAAACCGGGCCCATGAGCCTGGCTAGGCTTTAAAAGGGCGCATTAAAAACTAAAAATATTTTGGTCATAAGGGAATTTCACCGAGATTAACTTTGCTTTTCACTTTTCGAGATCGATAAAATAAGTACCAGCTGAACACTGGGTCGATGTAATCGACTTGCTCCCTCCCATTAACTTGCTGGCCTTGTGTCAAAGTTTGAAATTAATTTTGCTCATCGGGCTCCAGTCGAATCGAGGCTGTGGTAGAAGGTATTTTCTCTAAAGGTCTGCACATTGCGATCGAAACCAGGTAAGGTGTCTCTCGTAACTGTGAAACAAACTTCTCATTCATACGACCATGCAACCATTTATTTACCCACATAGCGGTACAAATATGAATGATTAAATGAATGGAGGAATAAATATGAAAATTTATAATGTAAAAAATCCAATTAATAAGAAATATATCATAAATAAATCCAAAGCTACAGAAAGAAAGAATGGGAAAAGCACAAAAAAAGAAGAAAATAAAATAGAGAGGAAAAGAAAAGCATAAACCAAATGTAAAAATTATAAAAGAAATGAGAATGAAGAAAATGATAAGAAGAACTGAAATACAAAGATAGAGGTGACTACAGAATGGAAGGAAAAGAAAAGATGAATAACGACAACAATAAGAAAATAAAACGAAGAAACAAATATATGGATATGAGGTATAGAGCGAGAAATTGAGAACATAATAAGAAAGCTTGAATAAGAAAGTCGATCGACTGAAAGATGAGTTAAATGAGATTTTCATAAAGGTTTTCAGCACAATATATCTACGCCTGCGCGCATGAAGCACATACGACCATACGGATATATATTGCATATGTATGTATGTATGTATGGCTGTGAATATCTATGTATGTATGTGCATGCCTGTAACTATATATATGTCATACATTATATATATGTATACACACACACGCACACTCATATATATTATACCAAATATACATATGAAATATGTATGTATATATGTATGCATGCATTTATATATTTGTACACATACGCACACACACGAGCGCATACATACATTTATTTATTATTTTGTGCGGTCCTGTTTACCTGTGTGATATGTGTGTGTGTCTGGGTATGCGTTTGTAATGTTTATATTAATAAAGAAATGGATATCTGCACTTACACACAATCCATGACACTGTATAGGCACGCATATATGTAGGCGCAAGCGTGGCTGTGTGGTAAGAAGCTTGCTTCCCAGCCACATGGTTTCGGGTTCAGTCCCACTACGTGATACGTTCGGCAAGTGTCTTCTGCTATAGCCTCAGGCGTCCAAAATCTTGTGAGCGGAGTTCCTAGACAGAAACTGAGAGAAGCCCGTCATATATATATATATGCTTCTTACCACACATATACATATATATATATATGCGTGTGTGTGTGTGTGTGTGTATGTATTTATGTGTGTGCGTTTATATGTTTGTGTTTTGCCCCCTTCCCCGCCATCGCTTGACAATCGATATAAATCTGTTTACGTCCCCGTAACTTAGTGGTTCGGCAAAGAGGCCGATAGAATAGGTTCTAGGCTTACAAAAAATAAGTCTTGGGGTCGATTTGTTTAACTAAGAAAACACTTTAAGGCGGTGCTCCAGCATGGCCGCATTCAAATGACTGAAACAAAGAATAATAAGATAGAGAAATAATTTTTCTTTTAATTCTCAAACGCGTGATAATGCTAATAAATAGCGTTAAATTGCAGAAAAATACGTTACCGGCCAGCCATGAGACTCGAACTCACATCCTTGTGATTACGCGTCAACGTTAGCGTCTTATGAAGCTAAATTCATAAGTTCTAAAATTGCTGAGGAATTCGTTACTGGGCAGTTTAGCTTAATGGTAAAGCACTTGACGCGTAATCACAGGGATGTGAGTTCGAATCTTTTGCAATGTATGGATAATTTATCCTGATTACGTTATTTATTAGCATTATCACGCGCTTGAGAATTAAAAAAAAATATTTCTCTATCTTTCAATACATCTCAACGCTTCTAAAACAAACTTTGTTTACATTCATCATGCTTGAGCCTGCATGGGCTCGTTTATGTGTATGCTTGTGCATATATATATATACACACACACACACATACATACATACATAATAAATATATAGATACACATAAACATATATATCAGCCCAACGAGAAGGGTATTGAAATAATAGTAACTTGGTACTCGATTAGCAAGAAATAGCAACCAAATATCTATTGAATCACTATCTGAAACGTTAATAATGTTGTTCTGGCTACACTGTATCTGAATTAAAATACGTGATTGCCCCTGCTGGATCAACCTTGGTCACGGGTGCGGTTGATCCAAACAGAAGTAGTCTAAACAACTAGAGCAATAACTATAATTACAATTATATGCACCTCATAGAGCTTGTCGTAACTATAATTACAATTACGACAAGCTCTATGAGGTGCATATATAAAAACTAGGTGCAGTTTTGATTATTTCTGAAGGCAGCGAGTTAGCAGAAATCTTAACATGCTGGGCGAAATGCTTAGCGGTATTTCGTCTGTCCTTATGTTCTGAGTCCAAATTCCGCCGAGGTCGACTTTGCGTTTTCATCCTTCCAGGGTCGATAAATTAAGTACCAGCTGCGTATTGGGGCCGATCTAATCGACTGGCCTCCGTCGCCAAACATTTCTGGCCTTGTGCCTAGAGTTGAAAGGAATTTAGATTATTTCTTTCCGCTTCTCATGTTTCTTCCCTCTCTTTGTATTTTGTATGTATGTGTGTGTGTGTGTATATACATATATGCATACATACATACACACACACACACACACACACACACACACACACACACACACACACATATATATTCTTTTTTATTCTTTTGCTTGTTTCAGTCATTTGACTGCGGCCATGCTGGAGCACCGCCTTTAGTCGGACACATCGACTCCAGGACTTTTTCTTTGTAAGCCTAGTACTTATTCTATCGGTCTCTCTTTAACCGAACCACCAAGTTTCAGGGACGCAAACACACCAACATTAGTTGTCAAGCGATGGTGGGGGGACAAACACCGACACACAAATACATACATACATATATATATATACGGGCTTCAGACAGTTTCCTATTTCTTTATTGCCCACAAGGGACTAAACATAGAGGGGACGAACAAGGACAGACGAAGGGATTAAGTCGATTACATCGACCCCAGTGCGTAACTGTTACTTAATTTACGAAGAACGTAACGGCAGACGAAATACCGCTAAGCATTTTGTCCAGCGTGCTAACGTTTCTGCCAGCTCGCCGCTTTAGACAGTTTCCGTCTACCAAATCCCCTCACGAGGCTTTGGACGGCCCGAGGCTATAGCAGAAGACACTTGTCCAAGGTACCACGCAGTGGGACTGAACCCAGAGCCAAGTGTTTGGGAAGCAGACTTCTAACCATCCAGCGACGCCTGCGCCTATATATATATATATAT
>NC_068987.1:105481749-105483021 GCF_001194135.2 Octopus bimaculoides
ACACACACACACACACACAAGTTTGAAGGTGAAACTGAATTGCTTCAAGTTTCCTTAACTGCTACTAAGTAATATACAGTCAACGACTATTGAAAAGGTTGCAAGACGCAAGGAAAATTTTAGAAAAAAAAAAGTAAATGACTGGAAACTTTACCGGTGAGTGTGTTAAACTATAAGGCACGAAAAGAGAATGACCCTCCCCAGACACAACAGAATATGCTTTAACACACGAACTCACATAAAGAATCTTGCAAACCAAATCCAAAAACGAAGTAATATAGATTTCTTCCAAATAATGGTTCAATTGCAACGGACAGGTGTCCCGTCCCAGTGGGGAATCTATATGTCAATGAAGCCGGGAAACCAGCCCTTACGAGTCAGGAGTGGCACTAGGAGGAACAAACGACAGCAACAACAACAACAGTTCAACTATTTTAATTGAGCAGGTCTGCGATTGGGTCCAAAAAGTAGAACCGTAGCCATATCCAATTTTGGCTGAACTGCGTTCATAAATTAAAATGAATTGTCCAGGACGTAAGATTTTTAGAAAGAGTTATATCGGTCTTACTTGAGAATATATTTAAAAGACATTCACACATAATCTGCTCTTTCATTTAGTTATCCATAAAAACTGAATGTGATCCCGTTGTCCAAATTTATCAGCACAATGAAGAATAGCAGCATTAATTATTTCAAGAACGACTGGTCATTTTTCGAAAAGGAATCTCTGTATATCAATGGATTAACAATACGTTTTTATGTTTATATGGAAAGTATACCTTGTATACTTGTATAGCGGCCATTGCCTTTAGAGAGAATAAACAAAAAAAACAACTCAAATCAGGTAATGTTGATTGACAAGAACTGAAAATCGGAGTCAGATTTTTCGATTTACTTTCTAAGATGCTGCTCATCTCTCTCTCTCTCTCACTCCCCCCTCTCTCTCTCCCTCCATCCCTCTCCCTTCTCCTTCTATACCAAATTATGTTAGAGTGCAGTATGTTTTTCCCAATTCACCTATATATATATATATAAACACACGCACAGACACACACGCGCACACACACACACACACACACAAATGCACACTCATATACACACGCTCATCCATCCATCTATCCATCCATACATACATACATACATACATCGCTCAACTGTTCAGCCAACGTCGATATGTTGGAAGGAATGAGTAATGTACAACACATACATTTGAACACTAAACGCTGTTTAGCAAGAAATTGCGGAATCGTCTTTCTCGAACTACGAGAGACT
>NC_068987.1:105483264-105485722 GCF_001194135.2 Octopus bimaculoides
ATATATATATATATATATATATATATATATATATAATTTCTCACACGCACAATCACGTTTTGTATCATTTTGTCATTCTTTACACAATTTTTAAGCTTGTTTTTAATAATAAGATTACTTACCATACACCATTGGCAATCTCGTTTAAATCATGTACTGTCTCACACATTTACTTGTCTCTCATTATATTTTCTTTATCGAATCATTAACTTTCTCTACATTTAAATATTTAACCATACTATTCAGAATATGTTTATATTCTGAATAGTAAGCACGTTATCATTTATTATGTTCCAAAATTTTTGATAATCGGAAATGTGAAACTTAAAGTAATAAAGAGTTCGAAGTCTTAGCTTGTAATTATATAACAAGCATATATACTTTACTTCATGTATTGAGTGATGTTATTTCTGTTATTTGTAATTTCAGATGCACATACACATACATACGCATGAAAATACACGTACGCACACAAATAAACATATTCTTATAATACTTATATACATATGTGGATATATATGCAAATATACACTCATGCACAAACACGCACACATGTATGATTTCATGTATTTTTACTGAACGCCAACTTTATACCCTGTAACCACGATCGTCACCATAATCAATATTCAATTGAATCTAACGAAAATACACAATAGCTAGTAAGTGTGGGAATTGATTGCAGTACTTGCGAATCCGCATTTAGCCTTAGAAAACAATTTTTTTTTTACCTTTCTCTATTACTTGATATTGTTAGCGTTTACTGAATATATAATTGCGTAATAGCAAGTGTCACTTGTTCTGTATCACTCCGGAAAACTGCATTTGCTAATATGTCTAGAGGAACTTTTTTTTTTTAACCAATTCACCATTTTTACGGATGATACTCCTGCTAACCATCATTTCATTCATTTCACTGAATAAGTAATGTGGCACGACATACCTCCACCCTAATAACTCCCTCCCATTCTTCCATCTACTTCCATATATGTTTTTTTCCTTCCTCCCATCTGTTATTACGTTTTTTAAATATCTTTATATCATCCTTATTGTCTTTTCATAATTTTTCGCAGTACTACTTATAAGCAATAACTAAAAAAAAAGTACAAAACAAAACAAAACAATCATGAAATTTATAACAGTAAGAAGTTATGACCAATGGTAGCATAGACGGGAGGCGCAATGCCCCAGTGTTTAGGGCAGCGGACTCGCGGACATAGGATCGCGGTTTCGATTCCCAGACCAGGCATTGTGAGTGTTTATTGAGCGAAAACACCTAAAGCTCCACGAGGCTCCAGCAAGGGATGGTGGCGAACCCTGCTGTACTCTTTCACCACAACTTTCTCTCACTCTTTCTTCCTGTTTCTGTTGTACCTGTAATTCAAAGTGTCAGCCTTGTCACACAGTGTGTCACGCTGAATATCCCCGAGAACTACGTTAAGGGTACACGTGTCTGTGGAGTGCTCAGCCACTTGCACGTTAATTTCACGAGCAGGCTGTTCGTTGATCGGATCGACTGGAACCCTTGACGTCGTAAGCGACGGAGCGCCAACAGCATAGACGAATCGCTACGATGTGTGGCGACATACTTTGTGTGAAGTTATAAAAGTGAAGTTGAGAAGAAAAGTAGAAATTTGCTGAAGAAGGAAATAATTTTGTTGATGTCCATTCAAACATAGAGTCAGTAAAATCCCACAAAATATACCACAAAATCTTCCTCATGCTTACCTTAAACCTTCTTGTTGAGAAAGTTAAAGGAGCAACGAAGGAACGTAGGCTGGAAACTGAAAATAATTAAGGTTAACAATTCTGTATCTTTCTGGATATTAAATCGGGGTTGATGCTGATAAATATGTCAATAATGATGGCGGTAACATCGATAACGATAGGTAAAAGTCACGAATGTGGACTTCCAGGCTAGGAATCACCAAACAGACTTATGATCTAAGACTTCTAGTTGTGACAATTTTTGTCGGATGTTATATAGTATTATCCAATGAGTACTTCATTTTAAAAGTAAATAATGTGATTTGAGGGATATTAAGGGAAACTTGATTTCTATTTGTAGGAATGACAAACAGATTTCTTGCGTGCTGACGCCTCTTTTGTCGTCCATGTATTCTGAGGTTAGTTAGGATGGGATGTCATGACGGAAGTATGCACCAGCTCTCTCTGTATATCTTTTATCTTTTACTTGTTTCAGTCATTAGATCGCGGCCATGCTGGGACACCACCTTGAATTTTTAGTCGAAAGAATTGATCCTATCACTTAATTTTCAAGCTTGGTACTTATTCGGTCGGCCTCTTTTGCCGAACCGTTAAGTTACGGGAATGTAAACCCCAACTACACCGGTTGTCAAGCGGTGGTGGGGAGACAAGCTCAGCCAGAAGGACACACACACACACACACACACACACACACACACACACACACACACACACACACACACACACACACACA
>NC_068987.1:105485989-105488058 GCF_001194135.2 Octopus bimaculoides
TCTATAACTTGTTTCAGTCATTAGGCTGCGGCCATAATATATATATATATATATATATATATATATATATATATGGTATACCTATGTATATAGATGCATATAGATGTATATGTATGTATGTGTATATATGTGCGCGCGCGCGTGTGTGTGTGCTTATATCATGCCCACACACGTAAGCACACAAGTACGCATATAAACATACAGACACACTCACACGCACATACACACACACATATGGCGTCTATGCAATCTACTGCAAGGAAGTCTACCACCCTCTGTGATATACATATTTAGCTTGGCCTAAATATTGATGGCGATAATATTTAGTTTCTCTTTTAACGTTTCTGGAAGCATTCAATACAACGAGAACGATCAGGCTATCGTTCTGCTAATGTTGTTGTTGTAACACTTCTGTCCTACATGTAATTTGTTGGCAGGAAACTTAAAAGCTCATCAATGAACAGTGATGAAATACTTGTCAATTATGCAGTGTATTTATCGCTCACAGCATTGCAGTACAATATTATATTTAATGCACATATTTTAGCCCGATGAAAAGCTTTGCTATAAATAATACTTTGGATCTTCTTTGTGCCATTTTTGTACGTCGTTACGTCCAAATGGTGACCAGAAGCCAGGAACAAAAATCTAATGTATTTTGTGATGTGGTTGCTATGGGTTTTCGTTGTCGCCATCGTCGTTGTCGTTGTTGTTGTCATTGAATGCATGAAGCTCGTTGAATGCGCCACTCTAAACATATTGTAATTTATTGATGTTTGACTTTGATCCACTCATGTCAATAAATAAAAGAATTAATGTTATGCAATCTAGAGTTGATGCAATACAATGAAACGCAAAGCAAGGAAATGCAATGCCGCAGTTCAAATTTTACTATTGTCAAGGACTGCTATCTCTACCAAACTGTCACCAAAAATAATCGACAACATCTTGAAAGACGTCACAGCTTTTGATATTTTCAGGCAAAATGTCAGTCATCGCATCCCTCTCATATGCTCACACATGGGAAAAAACATCGCAGCACTGCCAAACAAAACAGCCCCCCCCCCCAAAAAAATCTCAGCCAAACAGACAGAAAGAAATAACCGGAAAGAGGAATGATTCAATGTATATCATGTGCACACACACACACAAAAAAAAAAAAAATAGTAAAAAATTGATAGCTGCTGCCAACGCTGCCGCCACCACCACTACCACCACCACCAGCACCAACACCACCATCACCTTTATTACCACTATTATTAGAGAAGAAAAGAGAGAAAGAAAGAGCAAGAAAAAGAGAAGGAGAAGAGAGATAGATAGAGATAGATAGATAGATAGAGAGAGAGAGAGAGAGAGAGAAAAGCATTAATGAAAATCCCTTATAGAGTAAATCGAGAAATCTGGCTTCGATTCTCAGTTCTTGCCAATCAACATTACCTAATTTGAGAATGTTCTTTCTTTTCAGGAAGCAATGGCTGCCATGCTATCTTGTACTTTAAGTAGTTAATCATGTTATGTTATTAATCCAATATTCAGGGAGTCCATCTGCTGACAGTACTCCTTGCTTTACCGGTTAGCCGTGCTGAGGCTATTGAAGAAGTGTGCAGATCGGAGAACGAGATTTGTTCTTGGTGCTCAAGGTGATCTTAGATCTGTGAGATTCCTCGGATGGCCATGGCTGGAGGTCCTCCAGTATCAGGGGGACTGCATTGGGATGACAGAGTTATCAGAGCTTCGGACAAAATGATTTGCTCCGTTTCTGCCGACTGCTTATGTTTGGGCTAAAACGTCATCGAGGTCAACTTTGCCCTTCATTCCTCCAGAGTCGATAGAAGAAAGTACCAGTGAAGTGGTGGTGGACCAGTGTAATCATCTATACATATATGCCACAGAATCTAGAAAACCGGCCTTACGAAACTATGGCTCGGAAAGGGCCTTTGTTCCGTTTTTATGCATATATATATATATATATATATATATATTCTTGTACTTGGGGATGGTCATCTGTTTCAACACACGATTTCACATAAAAAATCTTGCAAAACAAATATATATATATATATATATAT
>NC_068987.1:105488183-105492608 GCF_001194135.2 Octopus bimaculoides
CGGGTTCAGTCCCACTACGTGGCACCTTGGGCAAGTGTCTTCTATAACCTCGGGCCGACCAAAGCCTTGTGAGTGGATTTGGTAGATGGAAACTGAAAGAAGCCCGTCGTATATATGTATATGCATGTTTGTGTGTCTGTGTTTGTCCCCCAACATCGCTTGACAATCGATGCTGGTGTGTTTACGTCCCCGTAACCTAGCGGTTCGCAAAAAGAAACCGATAGAATAAGTACTAGGCTTACAAAGAATAAGTCCTGGGGTCGATTTACTCGACTAAAGGCAGTGCTCCAGTATGGCCGCAGTGAAATGAGTGAAACAAGTAAAAGAGTAAAGAGTAATTCGCAATTTTACAACCTAACGGCAGAAATATATACGTCACTAAAGTGATTAACGATAATAATTAGCACCAGTACTGCTGAAAATAAGAGTCGAAACAACTCAATAGCCACTGAAGTGCTATCTTAATGATTGACAAAGAAGGCATATATAGGCTGATCAGCGATGATTCTGCATTTTGATGTTCAAGTATCAGTGAATTTCATTGCACCTAGGCGCGGTGTGGCTGTATCTGCTGCCGTGGGGAGCGTGTCTCTCTTGTCAGTCATTACGATAGTGCCCTCCGTGGCTATTGAGTTGTTTTGACTCTTATTTCTAGCGATACTGGTGCTGATTAGTGCCTTTTATCACTTTATTGACGTGTGTGTGTGTGTTTGTACGTGCGTGTGCCTGCATGTGTGTGCGTATGTGCACATGTGTCTGTATATATGTATGTATAAATATTTATACGTATGCTTGTGTATATATATATGTATAATATAATGGAGAAAGCTTCTTATTAATTAGGTATGTAACAATTACTAAAAGTACTAAAAGAAAGCAATAATAAAAGCTTGACCGTCTGGAAATATTTTTATGAATTCATGTTCTAAGAAATTGCCTATAATTTTGAATTCTGAAGTTTATTGAATTGTTTTAATTTTCGCAAATTTAAATGTTCATTGCATTCACTGCATCCAATTCTTCATGAATTTAAATATTCATTGCATTCACTGCATCCAATTCTTCATGAATTTAAATATTCATTGCATTCACTGCGGAGTAGATTTTAATGTTTAATGATAGAGACTATTAATTCGTTGCAGGCAACATTTTACGTTTTCATTTGCAACAGTCTCTCATTCTCGCTCGCCCCTATTTTCATTAATGATAATTTAATAATAGCTATATAACTTTGATACGAGACAATTTCAAAAATATTATCAGGTAAATGAATATTTTTGATAAAATGAAAATTTTTTAATACACCAGTTTAATTTTTAAGTGATTTTGTTTTGAATGAATGCATGCAAAATAACTGTATAACTTGATATGAGGCACAATTTCAAGAATATTATCAGTTTCCGGAGTTTGTTAAATGAATATTTTTGATAAAATGAAAATTCTTTAATGTGCCAGTATAACTTTTTTATTAATGAAGATGTGATTTTGTTGGTATGGCTACTCGGAACGCTATAAGCCTTACAATAATAACAATGTGATCGCTGCTATTTCTAGCACGCTAAACAAGATAATTTTTAACGAGCTTTTATATATAATATGCGACTGAAAAAGAAAATTTAGCAGCAAAGGCACAACAGCAAAGAGAAAGACGAGCAACTGAATCAGATGAAGCCAGGGTAAAGCGACTGAAACAGATGCCTGAGGATGCACGGAGACGTAGACATGATTCTCTTTCCACTACACATGACTGACTGGTTAGGTATCTCGAGAGGAGAATATTCTACTTCAAAATAATGGTGTCAGATCACAAATTGTTGATGCAACACCAATGACATCTTTTCTTTGCGATCATGTGGAAGTAGTGGAGTTGCCAACCAATCTAAGACTTCTTCCTGAAGGTCATTCTGATGAAAGAGAGTTTGCTAATTACCTTCTTGGTGTAGGAAATGGTAATATTTCTGTTGAACAAAGCCTAGGTGAATTCAAAATCAAATTACCCAATGACCTTTGCCTTGAAAGTGGTTCTCTTTCAGATCTGTAAGATTTTGTATATACTGACCTCAAATATAACTTCACAAACTCTGTGTGGTTTGCAAACAGAACCATTGTTACTCCAATAAATGAAGCAGCACAATTTGTGAATGATTTTCTGTTGAACAGGATCCCTGGTGAGCTAAAAATATACGGAATCTTAGATACAATTGATAATGAAACTCTGTATCCAATCGAGTTCACCAACAAACTTACACCATCAGGGTTTCCACTGCACATTTTCAAACGGAAGGAAAAATGATGCATAATGCTTCTGAGAAATTTAGATGCTACTAATGGACATTGCAATGACACACACTTCATCATTGTCAGTTTACATGATCATATTTTGAAACTGAGTTTGCTTCTGGTCCTTATGCAGGATCAACCCTGCTAATTCCAATAGTATCACATGTATCTCAAGAAATGGAATTTCCATTCACATTTACGGGCAAACTATTTCCTGTCAAGCCAGCTTTTGCCTTGACGTGCAACAAGGTACAGGGACAGACTTTTGAAGAAATTGGAATATATCTTCCGACACAATTCTTCTCGCATGGTCAGCAGTATGTTGCATTATCTAATGCAAAAATATTGGCTGAGAGAAACGGAAACTGTATGATTACTGACAATTGTGTCTACAAGGAGATACTACTTTAAAGCAAAATATGCTTTTAGCAAGTTTCAGGAAATAGAATTAACACATAAATTATATGTAAAGTAACATATTGGCATATTTCAACACATGCCGAATGAATGATATTGTTATATTAGATCGTTTTAAATTTGGGTATATTTGAAAAAGGCAACGTCATTCCCATGTTTCCTCACAGCACCAAACTTTTGTGTGCATGTGTGTCTGTGCGCATGTGTGTATATCCATCCATCCATTCATCCATCCATCCATCCATCCATCCATCCATCCATCCATCTATCTATATATCTATCTATCTATATCTATCTTTCTATCTATCTATCTATCTATCTATCTATCTATCTATCTATCTATCTATCTAAGATCAACCAACTACTAATGTAAGTTCTACCAATTATTAATGATAAATATATATAACAGACTGACTCTTTAAAAAAGAGAGATTATGACTGTGAAAAAATAATGAAAGCAATATTTATTAACAAAGTGAGCACTCTTATACAAAGAAATAATTAGACGTAAAATATAGAAATTATTAGAATTGGGAATCAAATTTGGAATTGGGAATCAAATTAGCATAAAACCGCCCGGAGGGTGGTCTTTCTGCTAATATATATATATATCTATCTATCTATCTATATATATATATATATATATATATATATATATATATATATATGAAGTAGAAGCACCTCTTTATGTATGTACAAACACACACACACACACACGCACACACACACACACACACACACACACACACACACACACACGGTCACTGCTCTCCTCGTCAATTGAATCTTCTTCATAAGGCCTTAGTGAAAGGTAGACTATCGGAGAAGACAATGGAATCGAACTCGAAACCACATGTTACTAAACAGCTTTGTAGTTGTTAACTACAGTTGCGCTTGTGTCTATAAATATCATGTTTGTGTATGGTACTAGCCATCTTCTTTCACATACTCTCCGGTTGCGATAAAAGTGAAAAATGATTTTTACTTAGTCAATCTCTATGAACTATGTCTATAAAAGTTGGTTCTGTCTTGTAGACATCATCAGGCTGTGTATTGAATGAGTACCTACATGATGTATATGTCTGATCAGCGTTATATATGTAGCCTGATGTTGTTGCTGAAGGCAGTGAGTTTGCGGCTTTAGATAAGTTTGAGGGCTTCTAAAATAAGCTGCTCTCTCATCAGTGAATATTTGAATAATATAATCATAATTAGCGTTAAACTGATGTAATCAAACGAGCCACAAGAGAAAATCCCTAAAACAGTTGACTGACCTTAATGTATTATTACGCTCTGATAGCCTGCAAGAGAATATCTTTAAAGACAATTGCATTACATTATGTGGCCGAAAATATTTGCATAACTTCATTTTAATTCTAATGCAGCAGAATTATGCTGTTATATAGAGATACAAGTCTGTCCAGGAATAGTATCCGATCCTTGTATTATTCGAACGGCGTAAGACTCTGAAGTAATTTTCATCGCTTCATTTCATATCACTGCATCCAGCATTCCTGTCTTCATGGCTGTGGTTCACTACAATGCAAATATTACTCACACATCATATTAATATATATATATATACATATGTATACATATATATATGTATATATATGAACACACTAATATATGCGTCATATACATGTTTATATACATATTTATGCATATCATATGAGCGCATATATATATATATATATATATATATATATATATATATATATATATATA
>NC_068987.1:105492889-105501577 GCF_001194135.2 Octopus bimaculoides
TATATATATATATATATATGTGTGTGTGTGTGTGTGCCTGCGTATGTATATATATATATATATATATATATGTGTGTGTGTGTGTGTGTGCGTGTATATACACACATTGACACACAACATATGCACGCATGTTTGTGTATGTGCTTATAAGTATGTAGCGCATATGTGTTAAAAGGTGCACCTTTTCCTAGCAGCACACAAATTCGAAAGATAAGGTTATATAACGAATTTAGTTTGTGCATTTATGAATGTAAAATATATCTCGTCTCTTGTCTCGAGTATTCCGTATACACACACACGCACACACACACAAACAAAGACAAACACATACAGACGCACGCGCGCGCGCACACATCATATATGTATACATATGTATGTATATATATATATTTACGTACATATATAATACATGTATAGCCTGTATATGATGTGTGTAGGGTGTGCGTACGCATGTACGCATGTGTGCATATACATACATACATTTACGTATACATGCATATATACATATACATACATACACACACATACATACACACACATATACGTATACATATAAACATATACACAAATAATTATGCATGTATGCATTATATTATATAAGTCAATAAGCATTAAGAGAACCTTTTGTAGAGAACGATTGAAATATTTACTTGTTAATGAGCTGAATAGAATTATTAATGTGCTGGTGACCAATGTTTTGCTATAAGAAGTAGACACTAGTCTGAGCCTGTGGTGGTGCTGCATTTCATTAGAGCTCGCTGGAAGAGAAACGAAATATTTAAGATAGTCACTGGGAAATTTTGTACTTCAAAAACCATTGAAACTAACAAACCTTCTGCATATTTAAATGAGCTTAGTCTCATTTTTTTTTTCTGAGAAATTTCTATTTTATACAAGATTCTATCGAATGGCCAACCTGAGTATTCTGTTTCTATTCAACCAAGTCTGACCAATGTAAGACAACAATAGATGCAGTGTTTGGCCAGCATCTTACAAGAAACCAACGGTAAACATGCAGATGATCAATTGTACTATAATCGTTATAAAGGGAATACAAATACATACATATATACATATATATATATATATATATATATATACATACATGCATACATAGATACATACATATATTGATATATCTGTATACATATGTGTACTTATATATGTACATGTATGTACATCTATGTGTACATATGTATATGCATATATATATGTGTGTATGTATATATATATACATACATATATATGTGTGTGTGTGTGTGTGTGTGTGTGTGTACGTAAAAGTCGAACGATGAAAATGAATGCTTAACACCTCATTGGTGGATATAATTTCTTTATTTGTGAATTAAGGCTACCACTTGTTTCATGTTACGAAAAGCAGGAAAATATCCTAGAGTCTTAATTTTTCAAACTGATCACATGGAGAAGGGCGTTCGCCCCCATTTTGGAAAATACACCCTCGTTTAGTTCGCGGGGAGTCTCCTGAATTCTCGTGAATAAAACAATTAATCAAGAAATGTTACTCTTGGGTGGCATCTTTTGATTTGACTTTTGGGCAAACTGTTGTGTGGTCAATTTATTTGCATTATTTTGTTTTTGCTCTGGGTGTGGTGTTCTTATACTTGTGTGTTGAGGTACTTCATCATTGGGGAATATTTCTTCTGTGTGGAGTTTGAGTGTAAGATATTGCTTGTGTATGCAGGGAGAGAAGGTTTCATCCCTAATGCTTAGGATGTTATCTGTTATTTCCAGCAGGTAGACATACTTAGTATGTCCTTTGATTAATTTTTGATTAATCCTTCAGCTATTTAATGTTTTTTGGGGTTTGCAGTCGCCTATATTATCGATTGTGTTATTATCAATGTTAAATTGTTACACTAAATAATAACAGAGTCAACGATATCTTTAGTCTAGCAAATCGATCCCAGGACTTATTCTTTGTAAGCCTAGTACTTATTTTATCGGTCTTTTGCCGAACCGCTATGTTGCGGGGACGTAAACACACCAACATCGGTTGTCAAGTGATGGTGGAGGACAAACGGAAACACACAAACACACACGCATACACGCACGCACACACACACACGCACATACACACATACACATACACACACACACACACACACACACACACGACGGGCTTCTTTCAGTTTCCGTCTACCAAATCCACTCACAAGGCTTTGGTCGACCCAAGGCTACAGTAGAAGACACCTGGACAAAGTTCCACGCAGTGGGACTGAACCTGGAACCATGTGGTTGGTCAGCAAGCTACTTACCGCACAGCCAATTATGTGTGTGTGTGTGTGTGCTTGTCCCATACGACCGCTTGAAAAACGTTGTTGGTGGGCTTACGTCCCCGTTCGGCAAAAAAGTGCCTGAAAGAATAAATACTAGGTTGAAAAACAAAAATAAACAAAAAAAAAAACAAAAACACAACCCCCCCCCAAAAAAAAACAGTACTGGCGTCGATTCGCTCAACTAAAATTCTCCAAAACAATGCCTCGGCATGGCCGTACTCTACTGGAGGAAACACATTTTATGTATACATATTAGTCCACTTCCAATAAGATGATGATGTGACTAAAAGAAAAAAAATCGACAGAAGATCTTTAGTAAAATAACAAAACGTATATTTATCGATTTTATCGATTTTAAATTTTGTTTATATAGACAATTTAAGTGATTGTAGCTTCCTCTATTGCTGACTTTATTTCTAACATAAACACATACGCGCACGCGTCCGCACATACACACACGTGCGCACGCACTCTCATGCACATAGAAATATGCTCTAGCATACAGGCCTCCGTGTAGCATCAGATCATTAATGTTGTTTGATCCTTGAAGCTTTTTTATTACGCACATACGTACACATAAATACTCCCACACATGCACAGACATAGAGCATACTCTCTCTGTGTCTCTCTGTGTCTCTCTGTGTCTCTCTGTCTCTGTATCTCTCTCTGTGTCTCTGTGTCTCTCTCTGTGTCTCTCTCTGTGTCTCTTTGTGTCTCTGCATCTCTCTCTGTGTCTCTGTGTCTCTCTCTGTGTCTCTCTCTGTTTCTCTCTCTGTGTCTCTCTCTGTGTCTCTTTGTGTCTCTGCATCTCTCTGTGTGTCTCTCTCTGTGTCTCTGCATCTCTCTCTGTGTCTCTCTCTGTGTCTCTGCATCTCTCTCTGTGTCTCTGTGTCTCTCTCTGTGTCTCTCTCTGTGTCTCTCTCTGTGTCTCTCTCTCTGTGTCTCTGCATCTCTCTCTCTGTCTCTGTGTCTCTCTCTGTGCCTCTGTGTCTCTCTCTGTTTCTCTCTGTGTGTCTCTCTGTGTGTCTCTTTGTGTCTCTGTGTCTCTCTATGTGTCTCTGTGTCTCTCTTCTGTGTGTGTGTGTGTGTCTCTCTCTCTCTCTCTCTCTCTCTCTCTCTCTCTCTCTCTCTCTCTCTCTGTGTCTCTTTCTCTCTGTGTCTCTTTCTCTCTGTGTCTCTTTCTCTCTGTGTCCCCTCACTCTCTCTCTCTCACACACACACACTCATATACAAACACGCACAAACACACACACACACACAGCTACTTGGTAGTTGAAACTAAATATTTGCGATTAAAATTCCTTGAAGTTTACGGCAGTTTCTGTATGAGTGTACGAATTATTGTTTGTATACAGAAGGCAAAATTCTTCCAAAATTGCTCATTGAAGATTAAAAAAAATTCAGGACATATTGAACAATCATATTCCGAAGTCCATTCTGTTGTATAGAAAGTGATCAAGAAACATGATGATCACGGCCAGAAGGCCTTTGATCAAACGTTTATTTAATCATGGCTGAATCTGGTGCTAGATATCATCATCATCATCATCATCATCATCATCATCATCATCATCATCATCATCGTCATCATCATCAACATTACCATCACCATCATCGTCATCCTGATCGTTATCATCATCGTCATCATCACCATCATCGTCGTAGTTGTTGTCCACTCCCTCCCCCTCCCCTCCCCTCCCCCTTCTCCTACTATTTATAGAAGATCAAGCCAGCTTCAGTGTGGCTGTGTGGTAAGAAGTTTGCATCCCAACCACATGGTTTCGGGTTCAACCCTACCGTGTGACACCTTGTATGAGTGTCTTCTGCTATAGCCTCGGGTTGACCAAAGCTTCGTGAGCGGACTTTGTAGAAGGAAACTGAAAGAAGCCTGTCGTACATACCCCCACACACACACCCACACCCGCACACACGTATGTATATGTGTGTGTGTATTTGTGTCTTTGTCCCCCACCCACCCACTGCTTGACAGTCGGTGTTAGTGTATTTACATACCCGTAGCTAGCGGGCAAAATAGACCGATAAAATAAGTACCAGGCTTAAAAAAAAGTACTGGGGTCGATTAATTCGACTGAAAATTCTTCAAAGCGATGCCCCGGCATGGCCGCAGTCTAGTGACTAAAACAAGTAGTAAATAAATTAAAAATATCGAAGCTCTCTCCTTTTCTCGTGCCTTTCCACCGACTTTAAATTGAGTTTTGTAGTATTTATCCTCAGATCACTTCTGTTCGAGCAGACCTGTGATCAAAACTATTCCTGTCGTAATTTTTAAAGCGACCTTGCTGGGCGCCGGAGTAGCTGTGTGGTAAGTAGCTTGCTTACCAACGACATGGTTCCGGGTTCAGTCCCATTGCGTGTCATCTTGGGCAAGTGTTTCTACTATAGCCTCGGGCTGGCCTCCTGATAATTAATCGATATTAATTAATATATGACTAATTACAAGATTTTATAATTATATATATATATATATATATATATATATATATATGTGTGTGTGTGTGTGTGTGTATGTTGTGTATCTGTGTTTGTCCCCCCAACATCGTTTGACAACCAATGCTGGTGTGTTTAGGTCCCCGTAACTTAGTGGTTCGGCAAAAGAGGACGATAGAATAAGTACTAGGCTTACAAAGAATAAGTCCTGGGGTCGATTTGATTCGACTAAAGGTGGTGCTCCAGCATGGCCGCAGTCAAATGACTGAAAAAAATAATAATAAGCGACCATATGTATGCTCTCTCGTTAGTTCGTAAATTTTTGGTTTAGAGAGAAAATTCAATGTAGCTGGGAAAATGACAAATAAGTAACAATGAAGCTAGTATCACCTTGATTTAATCATTGTTGAAATATATGTGGCAACGTTTGAAGAGCAAAATCCTTTCAATGGAATGAGAAGAGGAAACTGATATTTTTGCATAACGGTAGAGCATATATAGAAATTTGTGTTTTCATCAGTAATTCATTTAATTAATTAATCAGACAGAAGATTCTTTCTTTGTTATTTTTATATGTAGTCTTCGACACTAGGATCCACTGAGGTTTGTTATATATTTGGGTCTTTTGACCTTTTTGAAAGTCAATATCTTCTTATAAAGTCAATTTAATTGTTGACGCTAATCAGAGAAAAACAAATCTGTGTTTGCTGGAGTAACTTATTACAAATAATTGTCAAAAGATAGATAATCTTAAAGCTCTATTAAAACTAAATCTACAAGAATTACTTTGAAGTTAAGTGATTTGCCTTACAAAGTTTAGATTTATTTATATTATCAGGCTATCAGGGATCATTTGTTCAAATGTGAATGTTGAGTGTTACGAAAAGTTTATCGTTAGAGCACTCATCTCTTGAGAATACAGTGATGTCTATTTAAATCTGTGACTTGGCTACGAAGCTAGCGAGTTGGTAGAGACTCGGTTTGAATGTTTTGTATTCGTCCCGGCTTTTTGAGTTCAAATCTCACCGAAGTCAATTTTTCCTGTAATGTCTTGGAGGCGGTTAAATAAAATAATATAGTCACATATTGGATTCGTTTCTTTTCTTCTTTCCTCCCTACCCCACTCTCTCTTAGAATTTGCTTACACCGATAAGATGGTATCTCGTAAATAGCACCCTCCAAAAAAAAAAAAAGCCACGGGAAACCATCGCTGTATTTTCCAATCAAAATTCCATAACTAACATATGTTGCTTGTCAAAGAAGTCACTAGGGTGGTTCTACAACCTAATGCCGCATCTTTTCCTTAATACATGTTTGCTAGTAATAAGTACGTCAAACTGACTTGTACTTAGTCAAGAATGTTCTGTAGTTCAAATTACACATTCTTCGAAATGCTTTTATCAAATTAGACGCTTTCAAAATAATTATGCCTGATCACTTTAAGAAAAGAAGTTTATATAAACGGTCACTTCAATGATGATGCCCTGTCGTATCCGAAAATGATTTAAACCCTTTGCAAGTATTTCCTATCAGACCGCATACACAAATTCTCATTTTCAAAAATGAACTAAGAGAAATAACTCAGAGTAGTCTGTAGTAAGTCTATGAACAGCTTAGACAAATACATGTATACCAAACACATGCAAAATAAATTCTTAGAGGTTGTGTCACAATTACCAAATGGCATTTAAAACCAACACCACATGAGATGGGTAGATAATCTCAGAAATCAAGAATTCTCCAAAAGTTGACATGCTGTTAAGGAAAAGGAGTGGCATTTTGTTTGGAGATAAGAGGAGAGTTGAGGACGTGTTTAATTTACGCAAAATATCCTGGCAAAAAAAGCGTTCTACTCTTCTTTCTTTACATGTCTATGTCCCTTGGCTACTGGAGATAAGTTCATTGGTCATACTTACACACACTCACGCACACACAAACACAAACACAAACACAAACACACGTGCACGACCACACAAATATGCGCTAACAGCTCACTTTATTTATTAGCGACTGAGGCAGCATTAATACCCAGAGGTAATATCTCCATTTAAACGTGGAGGTTCTGTTAGAACAAACAATACTACGGAGTTACCACGAGAAAAACTCCCATTTTGGTGCAAAATGCACTCTTGTTTATATCATTAGCGGGGAGAAAAATCCCCCTGCCTCCAGCTCTGAGACCACCATATCACGTGATTTCGACCTTCCTTGGCCCTGTCAATGATGGACGCTCGATCACTTAAGATAGTTGAATCGCTGTCAGTCAGAAGTACTACGAAAACCTTCATGCATGAAGAAGGATACATCGAGACACACCTAGCTGTGATTTGCTATAGCTTAATCTTTAATTTACTTTCACTTTCCGGATAAAGTTTAAATTAGGGGATACGCACCAACAATAATAAAAGAAAAGCACTAAAGAACAACAACAAATACTCTAAAGATCCCAGAATATTTGGTCTAGTAAGAAATACATTGCACCAACCCCCGTCCGCTTCTCAGATAAATTATATTCGATGGAGTTATTCTTACTTTTAATGTAATCAACTTATAAGAAAACACCAACAAGTATAGAAACAAACCCAAGTGCATTTGTCTGTTTAAGTTTTTCTTCGGTATAAATCAGAAGAAATCTGATTAGCAAGAAGTTAGCTTCTTCAGCAATAATCTAATGATGTCGGCACTTTGACATTTAGATTTCCACCTAGCAGCGTCTAAAGATCCGTTAGAAAAATCCAGTCCACACGACCTTTTATTTCATGTAATTCTAAGATCACAAACAAATGTCATATTACTGTATTTTATCTTATTAGTGTCACTTTATATATATATATAATCAATATTAAAATATATATGCATATAATGTATGTACGTATATACACATGCTTATACATGCGACCATACATACATGCATACATACATACATACATACAGAGAATTAATAAATATATATATATACATCATATATCATGCATACATATACAAGCATATATATATATATATATATATATATATATATATATATATATATATATATATATATATATATATATATGTACATAATATATACATACATACACACATATATATATAAACACATATGTGTATATATATATATATATATGCACATACTTACACGTATGTGTCTGTGTGTGCGTATGTATGAATTTGTAAGTGTATTTACTTTTGCAAAGGTTCCTGTTTTGCTTTACTGTTGTTTCCGCCATAGTTTCCTTGTTTTCTTTCCTTTCTCGTCATCATCATCATCACAGGTACCACAACCCATATTACCACCACCATATCATAACACCAAGTAACATTACTCTCACTGCCCCTACCACTTCAACCTAATACCCCTCCACCGCATCATCATCATCATTGCCATCATCATCACCACCACTGCCATCATCATCAAAACGATCGTCATAATGGACCACATTTCTATTTCCGATAAATATCATTATTAGCCTGTCTCTTTCTCTTTCATATTCTACTTTTCTACATCTTTCATCTTTTCGTCTTCTTTCACTTTGGACATCTTGTCTTTATGATCTATTTTACACCCACCTAATTATGTATATACATAGATACACATGAATGTGTGTGTATATATAAACGTATATAACGCGATATACACACATATATATATATACATGCATACACACACACATACGCTCGTATGTGTGTGTGTTTGTCAATACATATCCTTCATTTGTAGTATCTGTCTCTTCTGTTTCTCTGTTGCGCTGTTTTGTTATTGATTTCACTAATGACTCTTCTTCTTCTTCTTCTTCTTCTTCTTCTTCTTCTTCTTCTTCTTCTTCTTCTCCTTCTTCTCTTTCTTCTTCTTCTTCTTCTTCTTCTTCTTCTTCTTCTTCTTCTTCTTCTTCTCTTTCTTCTTCTTCTTCTTCTTCTTCTTCTTCTTCTTCTTCTTCTCTTTCTT
>NC_068987.1:105502185-105503274 GCF_001194135.2 Octopus bimaculoides
TTCTTCTTCTTCTTCTTCTTCTTCTTCTTCTTCTTCTTCTTCTTCTTCTTCTCTTTCTTCTTCTTCTTCTTCTTCTTCTTCTTCTTCTTCTTCTTCTTCTTCTTCTTCTTCTTCTTCTTCTGTCCCTCCATTATCATCATCATCCTTGTTATTGTTGTTGTCTTTCTATATTATATTATCCATCCATCCATTCATCCATCCATTCATCCATCTATTCTCACGTGCGCGCACGCACGCACACACACACACACACACACATTTAACGTACTTGACCCCGCCGAGTGGCACTGCTCAGGTGTCGAAACCTTAGTGATATCTGTGTGGCAGCTGATGATGGGAACACATATTTGCTATGCTTCTTTGTAGATTTTTATGTCTTCGTGTTTTTTATGCATATATTCGTGTCGTGCATCTTGAATAGTGATGGGATTGCGATCCTCGCTGACAGGCCCCTAATATATTACTCCAGTCACTTAATTCAGGACTAGTAACTTCGGTGGTCAAAAGTTGTGATGTCACTTAGGTGTAGTAGTTAGTTTGGTAGTAGCTTCGATGTAGTGGTTATCAAAGCTAAACCGTTTACAGTGGACGCAGTGTTCAACTCTCGCAAGCGAAATAAAGATAGAGGTGGTTGCGACGTTGGTGAAGTCTGTTGCTGTGCTTTGTGGTGACGTTGACGATTTTGACAACGAAGTAATGTTAAAAGAAAAATATAGTGAAAGCAATACTAACAGAAGAAACAAAAATATGTGCAAGTCAAGAAACACACACAAAAACACACACACACATACTTACTCAACCCAATATGTGTTCTAGTCCTTTTGCATATGTCTAAGTGTCTCGTTTGCCGAAGATTAAGCTATCGAATGCGTGTGTGTATATATTTATATAATCACACACACACATACACACACACACACACACACACACAATGTACTGTTCCATGACAGAAAGTTCTGCAAAAAAATCCCATTTGGTGAGATATAAATATTATTTATTTAAAGGTCACAATACATATGAAACTATTAGTAGCACTTTAATACAAGTACGGTGTCATTTAAATAAATAATATATATTTATATATATATA
>NC_068987.1:105503850-105506382 GCF_001194135.2 Octopus bimaculoides
CTATCTATCTATCTATCTATCTATCTATCTATCTATCTATCTATCTATCTGTCTGTCTGTCTGTCTGTCTGTCTGTCTGTCTGTCTGTCTGTCTGTCTGTCTGCCTGTCTGTCTGTCTGTCTGTCTGTCTGTCTCTCGTCTGTCTGTCTGTCTGTCTGTCTATAAAATTTAAAGTGTATTCCGTTAGGAACGTATTAGAGGACAAAACAGAATTCGTTCACCCTTAGAATTATCAAATAGCCGATAGTATTCGAAGTCTAGGCTTAGACATTCATCGTGTGTGAAAAATAAAAATAAAATAAATTGAGTCAAGAGGAAGGAATACGGTTAGATAGCTCTTTAATAAACACTGCACATATTTCGATACAGCATAGATCCACCTATATACAAGATTTAAATTAAGCAACGGTTTATCTGTATAATGGGATCCAGTTATATTTCCTCAGGTGATATATAATCGCTGTCCAGGTAAGTAAATCTTTGACTTTGATGCACATCCAACTGGCTCTTTTGAATCTAGTAGACACTGGCAGTTCCATTCGGCTCGCTGTCAAAGTGCCTTTACACGCTCAACATGAGCGGAATTGTATACATTGGTTGTCCAATTTGTTTCACATGTTAGGTTGCACACGCTAAATTTTATAATTTCACCAATACACTTATACATATACAATCACTGACACACATATACACACAACTACATATCTGGGTGTCCCCATACGCACACACACACACACACACACACACCCTCACACACACACAAATACATATATACATACGTATACACACACACATGCACCCCCACACACGTAGCGATCAACAAACACATTCACATCCATACATAGACGCACATACATATATCTACCCATATTCATGCACATAGGTATATCGTTGGGTACTCCATCATATATACACACACACTCCATCATATATATAGACGTGAGACAGAAAGGGTGGGCGTGGTGAAATAGAATAATAATAATTATAATTTTTATATATATAAACATAAATATACATACATATATACATACACACACATTTATATAAATATAAGAATATGAAATGTTGATACAGAGGAGCATGCGGTAATCACAGTAAGCCCCCACCCATTCAGAATCGGCTATCAGTATACCAAGCAATTCAATTAAAATGTAGTGTAAAGTAATGAGTCTGCGTACTTAAAACATCCAGCGAAACCCAGAGATAAATTTTTCAATAAGTAATAAATAAAACATATAGTCAGAAAGTGTGAAAGGGGAAGATAAATATATTTGTCCTTACGACTTTCATTTGATTACAGCCGTTCCGTAATATTCTTCATGCTGTATTAACTTTTGTACGGTAAAATTAAATGTACATGTTTGCACAAAGTGTATGACCCAACATTATACAATACAATTGTATATTTACAAATTATTGCAAATAAAGAAAGCTAACTCATCAGAAAAATGCAGCATCATAGCTGCATCTACAATTCAATTCTGAATGTGTTTATGTGCGTATGAAGACGTACATGCTAGCACATATGCACGCGTATTTATACATGTATACACATGTATGTATAGAACATGAATATATAGGCGCAACCTGAAATAAGCATGAGGGCCGAGTTTAAAATAATTTTCATTTTTTAAAATATTTTTTATTTGTATTGAGTAAATGTTTTCCGATAACAAAACTAAACATTATCAGAATAAATACATTTATTATTTATATTTATATTCCGTTGAAAACCAACGCAGAAAACGATACCAAAAACAACACACACCACGCACACGCACACACACACACACACACACACACACACACACACACACACACAGAGGAACACACATGCGCACGCACGCACGCACGCGCGCTTGCACACACATACACGTGCGCGCGCACACCCACACACCACATACGCAGAATGTTAAAAGGAAATGTGACAAAATCGCCATAAACTTTCTATCAAAAGTGCTATAATTTCAATTTTCGGGGAGAAATGGTAAAGCATTATATATTTTTTTAAAAATCTACATGTAGTCCTCCATGTTTCTGCTTTTTATTATTATTTTAACGCATTATATTCTATTACGTCAAAGCGTATTATTATGAATTGAAACTTGATGCGTTATAACTACTTACGTTTCACTATGTTCCACAGCATTGTTTTACTGTGCAACGCCCGCACGCGTGTGTTTGTGTACGTGTGTATGTGTGTATATGTGTGTGTGTGTGTGTATGAATATGTGTGTTCGCGCGCACGTGCGCGTATATATATATATACATACAAAGTATGTGTGCCTGTGTGCATGTATTTCTGCATACTCTCACACACACACGTTTATACAGTGTGCATTAATATAAATTCATAAATTCGCATGTGTTTATATGTAAGTATATAGACACACACACACACACACACTCATATATATATATATATGTATATATTCGCACGCGCACATATGTGCACACACATATATATCTAAATTAACCTATTTATTTATTAATGCCTATATACATATATTAATATATATATATATATATATA
>NC_068987.1:105506557-105509057 GCF_001194135.2 Octopus bimaculoides
TATATATATATATGTATATATATATATATATATATATATGTATATATATATATATACACATATGGATACGCATTCACTTTCAGATACTTTCATACGTATAATCATATATGCATACAAAGATACAAGCGTACATATATGCACAAATACCACGCATACATATAGACTTACATATTCAGACATACGTAGATAAAAAACTTCCTCAGATACATAAACACTTCGACGTGCTCACATACATATGAATATATTGTGTTTATATGAATGTGGTTTTGTATGTATTCGTTTTCGTACGGATGAATTTAAAGCAGGCTTAAATTATATACACACACACATTCACATTCACACACACACACACACACACACACACACACATACGCATATATATGAACCCTTGACCAACAGGAAAATATAGGCATACATGCATACACAGAAACAATATATAATAAATTGAGATTTATATGCAATGTGTACGTGTGAGTATATACATACGTGTGAGTATGTCTGTATGCACGTGTGTGCGTGCGTGCGTGTGTGTGTGTGTGTGTGTGTGTGTGTGTGTGTGCGTGTATATAATGGTGTTTGTTTCCATCATTCTATTCAGCGCGTTCTGATGCATGGAGTTACGTTCAAGGAAAGCTGTGATTACGATGTAGTTTCGATACTGTTGGCGTTTATTCGTTATTCTCGGTTTGAAGCATTTGTTGCATCTCAGACGAATTTGTATTTGCAGCAAATCTCACATGTTGTTGTATACATTACGTGCCAATGACACGAACATAAGTCTACAGACCTGCAGTTCGATTTCGTTGTCTGTCAAGTCTTTCCCTCGTTTGGCTGGGTCCAAGGTGACAATCACTTTCTGGGTCACTCAACTGAAGCAACAGCCTGTTCATCTATTCAGACGCAATGATATCCACAGATGTCTCTGCATCATCGCCTCTCGAACAGTTCAGTTAGTGCACATCCTAGGATCAACAGGCGTGCTTACGTCATCCCCTTTTGGACCAATCAGAGAGTGAAATGACGTGTTACGTTCATTTAGTGATTTAGATATAACGCTTTAATAAAATGCTTTACTTCTCTCTTTCTCCTTTCTAATACAGGACACAAGGCCTGGAATTTTAAGGCAAAGGGTTTAAGGATTATATTGACCACACTGCTCAACGGGAGCTTATTTTGTCTTCTCCGGAATGATGAAAATCAAAGTCGAACTAGTGGCGTTTGTACTCAGAACGTAAAGCCGGAAGAGATATTGCTAAACATTTTGTCCAGCGTGATAATGTTTCTGCCAGCTCGCCGCTTTCAAAATGATTTAATAGTAAGTGTCGCTAAGCCATTGGGTGATGGAATTACAACGTGATATATATTTGGCTGCAGCAGGAAGCAGGTGGGAACAAAAACAGGGGAATCACTATATGGTGGCAGTTTTGCTGTTCGCAGCAGACATAGCCGTGGGGAAGATCTGACAAGCTACGAAACAAATCCTAAACAACTTTTACATGACAATCCCGATCAGCCACAATAGAAAGTGTGATGAGCGCGCACCGTAAACAGTTTTATTCCAACTCAACATCTTTAGCTTCTCGACTAATCGTCTTGACAGAGATGTAGTATTGTGTCGACGCCCCCCCCCCCCAAGCGAAGGAGTAGGATCTCCCAAGACATATAAATAGAGGTAGTCTGGCCGTGGTAGGGTGTTGAGTAGCAGTCGAGTAGCAGTTGTGTAGCGGTTGAGTAGAGATCATCCGAGGGTGCTAGATAGCAGTAGCTTGAGACATAACCTGTAGCTTAGCTTATATAGAACCTACTGCGAACTCACCTGACTGCTTTTAACCATAAGTTCGGATCTCCTCTGACAACGCTTACGTTATTAAGCACCAACAAAATTCTTTATCCATTTAGTTTCACATAAGACGCATAAAGCTGATTGGTTATTCGAAGCAGTAACACGTTTTTGCTAGTTCCTGTAAACAGCCCTTTCTTCCCTACAAAAGCAATACCCACACATATGTATGCATATTAATTCCAAGATACATCTCGCAGATGCTCTGGAATGCATCACCAGTGATGCTCCCGTAATCTTAGAGGGTTCCAAGTTTTTCAATATTAGACACCTCACTTACTGAATTCAATCAGGATTGATGAAGTTCCGGCTTACATCCCAGATGTAACAAGCCACAAGTATTCTTTCTTTATCCAAAGCCATCTATTGACTTTATCTACGTCTCTTTCCTACGTCAATAATTCCAAACCCGGTCAGAGTCTTTTAGAAATACCGTCCAACAAAGCCGAGTAGTCTACTTCACTTGGCTCGCTGCGTGTTCGCAAATTTTTGGCTTCTGAAGTGCTCTGACATTTAGGAAGCCTTTTCTTATGAGCCTCCTCAATGTGTTCTTCCTAGGACACAGTCAGATACTTACCGCATGATCATCTGTTAGATGGATTATGAGAAGGGCATGCCTTGTTATTCTGCAAAAACCTGTACATATAACACTTCATTGTA
>NC_068987.1:105514057-105515320 GCF_001194135.2 Octopus bimaculoides
ACCATTCTTTTAATTTTGATTAAGAATTATTATATTGATAATAATATGAAAGAGAAATGTTAAGGGAATATATTGGTAAAGGTTTCGTAAAATTTTATCCATTAGAAAAAAAAGATATTTGATTCTAATTCTCAAATTTTTACCAATTTCTACGTGATATTAAAGGATACTACTCATATATGAACAAAACTAATTCTTAGGCGCACATACAGCAAAAGATAAAAGACAACACAAATCGATAAAAAGAGTTCTAATATTTATTTTCATTAGTCTAAATTATTTATAATAAAAAATGAAATTGTTTGCTTAACTTTTTGTAGTATGGCTTTTTAAAGCCCATTTTTGAATAAATTATTTTAATAACAAGATTATTTAATAAAATATTATTTTTTAAAATTTTGTCTCTATGAACAGTACTGAATCATGTAGCAGGGCTGTTAAGAAAAGGCAAATGACAAAAACTCAAATATTTTAACAGTCAATTTTCACTATTTAAAAATGTTTAAACATGGAGTTAATTATTTGCATGCTAAAAATGACTTTATTTATAATTTATTTATTAATTTTATAGTAAATAGAATATGATTATTTGTGGATTTGTTTCTATGAGCAGTACTGAAGCCTGTAGTAAGGCTGTTCAAAAAAGGCAAATGCTATTTGTACTTATATTTTATTAAATATTAGCTTAATTTATTTAAAATAAAGTTATTTTATTAAATTTGTATCCTCGTTTTTTTTCATTATTTTTAAAATTCTTTAAATATATTCATTTGTAACCTTGTCTCTGTATGGTACCGAAATTACAGTTGCAATAATTCACTTTTAATTTAATTGGTAAATGAGAATTAGTCAAATGAAAAAGATCGAAATTTTGTTTGAGTTTTCTTGGAAATTTTTGAATTCAAAATGACTGCAAAAAATGGCAAGTTTATATATTTTTAATGAAAATTTTACTTTTACTGCAATACCTATAAAAACACTGGGCTAGCCAATGAAAAATGCGGATGCATACTAACAATATTCTTAACAATTAAATCTGGAAAAGTAGAGGACAAGAAAAAGTTCATTAAAATTAGAGCTTAAAATATTGCTGCTAAAATTTAAATTTTAGATTTTTTAATCAATTCATTTCGTACAAAAAATAAAATTAAATTAAAAAAGGAAAAGTGAAATTAATTGAATTTTAAAAAATATGCTAAAGTACCCAAGAGGTATTTTAGTTTTAATATTCGCAGCAATTTTTTAAGCTAATTTTAATGAGTT
>NC_068987.1:105515330-105519870 GCF_001194135.2 Octopus bimaculoides
AGCTACTGTATTGAATCAAATATTTGCTGGTGAGCAGAACACGAGCAAATCACCAGTAATATCTCCCAGAGTTGAATACTCAGCTTTGTATCACTTCATTATTTATCTCAGACATAATAATTATCGGCAAACACACCACGTATCCTAAAATGCATCGGGGCACTAAGTGTTTGGATAGATTCTAATCTGACCTTTAAAATGTAATTCAAACCGCGAGAAAAACTTCCTAAAACACACACAAAAAAAAGAACCAGCCACAAAAAGATCCCAATTTGTGCTCATTCAGATCTGCGTAAGTAACCATATTATTTTCTCGTAGGAAGCTGTTCTTCAAATGAACCTGTAAATGTGGAACTAAAATAATGTCAATCGCATTTCTTTCTAACCTTGGTCGCCATCCTGAATGAGTAGCGTAACCCTCCTGTACTTTGGTGTCATGGTACCTGCCAGTTTTTGACATGAGGGTTTTTCAGCCAGTACATTAAATAATTTTTATATTTTTCGTTTCATTCATTCGACGCTTTTTTTTTATATGTTTTAAATATTTCGATTTACCTTAAATCCTCGAGTATAATCCGCACTGTTTTCCCAAAATTTAAAGGTCAAAATTTCTAGTGCGTTCTATATACGAGGTTAAAAATGAAAAATATTTTCTAAGGAAAATTTTCTAAGTGATAAATATGTGAAGGCAATTTACTTAATATTTATTTTTCACTGACGTTATTACTGTTATTTCTTTATTTTCTGCAAACAAAATGCACAAAAAAGCTACACGTTTGCATTATGTTATATATACAATAATAATAAAGGACGTTACCGTATATACGTTTACAAACCAAGGACGTTATATAGATCTCCTTGACTCAAGTTAGAGAAGGGGTGCGTATTATACACAAGGTTTAGGTTTTTCAGAGGTAGAGCCCCTTAAAAATCCCCTGCGAATTATACTCAAGGGCGGACTATACTCGAGGGTTTACGGTATATGTTTTATACACTTTTCATTTTATGTCAAGTTCAAGTTCTATTTAAGCATTCCTAAGCAATGTTAGCATTATTTTTTAATACTGATATCGCCGTCTGATTGAGGGATTCTGTCCTATGTGTTGAAACTTTGAAAATTTCCGATCGGCAACTGAAGTGGAGAAGTTATTTTATATGTAGTATTTGTTTTCATTCTTCGATTGTCTACTGTCTTCGTAGGCTTCTAAATATTTCTGAGAAATTTGATTAAATTAAAATAATTTAATTGATTTTTGTATAGGGAGTGTGATTTATAAAGGACTTTATTTGTAGTGCACGTTATTTTGCCACGAGAATGCAATTTAGTTCGTAGCTTGATGTTGATCAATAATGCTACAAGTCATATATATATATATATATATATATATATAAAACTTTCATTTGGGTGTTAACACTGGAATTTATTCTATTAAGCTCATCCACAGACCCATGCTATCAGACAGATGGTAATCCGGAGATTGCTTGTTATATCAAACGCATGGCTGCATGCCTGAAATTCCACAAATAACATCATTCATGAAGTTTGTATGTATCATGAGTCCTCGCTCATTTTCCTTGAAGCATGCGTAGGAACTATAATATAAACTTGCGTTTATTCTTATTTTTCCTTCTTTTGCTCTGTAGTTCATAACTAGTAGCATTACTTTGTATAGAGCTCACTTAACAACTATACGCGAAGTAGAATGGAATATGATAATGTTCGTGAAACTCTAAACATAACAGTAGCATTCGTACATCTATATGTACACTCATTCTCTGATATATATATACATAAATAAACAATAAATTGAGAGATTCAATTGACAACCTAATAATTTATTTATATTATAAGATAACATAAACCATTATTTGAAAACCAAAAAAGCCAACAATTTGTTTCGACTTAATGTATATAAGTCGAAACAAATTGCTAGCATTTTTGGTTCTTTAATAATTTTTTAATGTTATATTATATTCATAGTATATTATGTTGTATTATACTATAAATAAATTATTAGATTGTCAATTGAATCTCTCGATTTAATTTATTGTTTGTAATTTGCATTATACCCTCGTTTCTGTGGTATTCAACTGAAGTACCAGTGAATTGGATGTGTTACACACTCCCAAGAAGGAATTTCGTTCCTTAGTTTGTTACTTTAATACACAGACACTCTCTCTCTCACACACACACGTACATACATATGTATATATGTATATATGTATATATGCATGTATGTATATATATAGATGTAAATATATATATGTATATATGTACTTTATCTTTTAGTTGTTTCACACAATCAAACATGTGTATGTATGAATATATGTATGTAACTATTTACATGTACATACATACATATATACACACATGCATGCATTCACACATACATACATAATGTATGTGTATATGTTTGTATGTCTGTGACCGCGTGTGTATATATGTGTAAACTGACGAAAGACCAGCGTTAGTAGCTGTGTTTTTTAACTTAATGTTTCTAAAAGTAGAGACCGATAAAATAAGAACCAGTTTGAAAGAAATACTACGGTAAATATGAATTAAACCATTGAAGGCTGTGCTCCAGAATGGCTACCGCCCAATATGTTGGTCTATGGAAAGAACATACACAAATACACACACGCATTCACAAACATATCTGTGTGTGCGTACGCGCACGTGTATGAGTGTGTGTTTGTTTGTACGCACTTCTGCGTGTATCTCAGAATATTTGAAATCAACGATGAAAATGATAGGGATGTTAAAGTGAAAATAAAGGGCAGTTATTAGTTTGACGCTCAATGAGAGAATAAGACAGTGTGCTTCTCATGTTTTGAGATTATCCCTTCTTCAAAAAGTTAGAGATAATTAGGAGAATGAAACGTGTAGAGGAAAGAAAGTAAATGAGAGTAACGAAGATAAGTGGTTTGGTCTGTGCGAAGTTATGCTCTCAAGAGCTGAGGTCGAATAACTAGCAGAGAAACAGAAGGAATGCTGTTTCATACGTACAAGGGGAACAAGGGAAGTAACTGAGCCTAAAATATGTAGGCATGTGATACTTGGGTACAGTTTTAATGATTTCATTGTGAGCCTAGTATATAGGGCTAGTGTCTGTCAGTGTATAGGCGTGAAGTGTGTGTGTGTGTGTGTGTGTGTGTGTGTGTGTGTGTGTGTGTGTGTACATGTCAGTATGTGTAAATGAGTAGGTGTTTTTTTCAGTGTTAGTCATCATTAACATATTTGCAGTTTTAGTTGTTAGTATAGTGTGTATGTGTGTGTGTCAGGGCATGTGTGTGTATGTGTGTGTGTGAGTGTGCATGCGTGTACATTGCAAACCAGTATGGATATGTGGTTACAGTGTATGCATATATTTTGAAAAAAAATGTACAAAAAATACGTCTGAGTGCATGAGTTTGCATATACATATACATAGTAAGTGGACGTACATTTAGAGATTTATTAATATAGGAATACACACGCACACACATGTGTATACACACACACACATGTGTGTATACACACACACACACACACACACATATATACATACACCATACATTTACATACGCTGAAACTGAAAGTTTGGTAAAGACAGACATTCACACGTATACACATACATAGAAACAAGTTTTGTTATGCTGAGAGAACTCAATAGCTTACGCAGCGTATGTGTGTCTATGTATGTGTGTGTGTGTGTGCGCATGTGTGTAGGCGTGTGTATGAGCGTGCGTGTGTATTTGTGCTTGTATTATCTATTTGAAATATTTATCCCTGAAGTATCTTCAGCTTCATAAAATACATACACACACACATGTATGTATAATATATATATATATATATATATATATACATACAAAAACACATTCCTACTCTCAACTGTCCCCTACCTTCTCTTCCCCTCTCATACACACACACACACACACACATGTATATACAGATAAGCATACATATAAACAAACATATACACAGAAGGGAAAGTATACTTCTGATGTCAAAACTTCACCTTGTAGATAATTCATAAATTTCCAGCGCCATTCCGGCATCAGACATGGACACACGCGCATACAAACAAGCACACACACACACACACAGACACACACACACACACACACACACACACACACAAACACACACTAAGCTACCACTACCGAGACTACCCCATGCATCATGTCACCATCTCAACATCCTCTCTGCCCCAAATTATAGCATCACTTACTCAAATTGCATTATCACCCCATGTGTTAAGATGTTTCGTTGTTGATCCATCTCCCTGTTATCTTGTTATTTATTATGGTGGTTCTTCTTCTTCTTCTCCTTCTTCTTCGTCGTCGTCGTCGTCGCTAACGTATCAAACAGTCATACACACACATACATGCTAACATAATACATACATACATACATACATACATACGTGTGTTTACGTATTTACGTAAACATGTTTGTAGAGATGTATAAACATAATAGGCACTCACAAAGAGAGACAAACACATATAGACTGATATATATATATATATATATATATATATATATATATATATATAT
>NC_068987.1:105519946-105523488 GCF_001194135.2 Octopus bimaculoides
TATATATATATATATATATATATATATATATATATATGCACACACACATAATATATATACACATATATATATATTTGTACGAATACAAACACACACACTCATATATCTATAGTGTTTATATGTGTGTGTGTGTGTTTGTGTACTTGTACTGAAGCCGCATTGTACTGTATTGTTCTTTAATTCTATTGTTTTGCTTGCCAACGCTTCTCTTGTCACTTTTTACCCTCCTTGTGAAAGAACTACTATTTATTCCACCAAATCGTATTATATAAAATAATAAATTAAATCATTGTTGTTGTTTTCACAATACTTTCTACTTTCTCTGCCTCCCCGCTCCTCCATCCCGCCATATTTTTTTCATAATATATTTTTCAATTAATGTTTTCTTTTCTCTTATTCTCTTTTCAAAATCATTAACATACAACCAAAGTGTAGTTGTAATTATAGAAACGGCACTTAAATATTTTATGATTTTATTGTGTAGTTAGGCGAGGAAGATCAGTGCCCCTGACCTTTTTCTGGGCCTTCTAGACAGGTAGGGGAGAGCAAAGAAAGAAACCACGACTCTAAACTTATCCTTAGACCAGAGAGCTGCGGTTTTATGCTGTACTTTTATGTTATACTGTTATGCTATGCAGTTTTGTGCAGGAGAAGTAAATATGGAAAAAATTCTTATTTTGATATTTTTTATTGGCGTGTCGATTTTTCTGCTCGACAAGTAGCCTAAATCTCCCTCAAAGCAAACAATAGCCTTAATAATGATTTAAAAAAAACAGCCTTAAAAAGAAGAAAAAAAAACAGCAACATAGTTCAGACTTCCAAAAAATAAGGAGCATTCATGGTTTTAATGTTTTTGATCGTAGGTATACTCTATCAGAGTTGACATATTAGGCAATAACAATAACATGAACAACATCTATAAAGACAACATCATCATCGACAATCAATCAGCCAATAAGGGAATCTTATAGTTTAGAGCTGTGTCGTCTCTATTCCACTCGATTCGCAAGAAATAATAGCTAGTTTTCCCTCAAATTACTTCTGTCATCTTGAAAATGTGACGGCATATAATATAATGCCACAAAAGCAATAACAATCATGGTTTTGGACGTGCCAAAAAGAGAGCCTCGACGTAGTCATTCAACTAGCAAGAAATAGCGGCCAAATCTCTCTCAAAGTAAACTCCATCGTTTTAAGTAAAGAAGGACGTATTGGTTAATATTGTTTTAGATACTATTAAAAGAAAAGAAAAACAGCAGTCAGGGCTTGAATACATTTGATCACAGGTCTGCATAATAAAGGAAGATCTGGGACTAGAAATCATAATCCTCATCTTCAATAAGAAAGGCGTAGGAGCAGCTCATTTCCCCAAAGAACAAAAAAAGCGAAATGATTTCTAACGGAGACAAAGAGCTAAACATTTGCCCAGGTGCCGCAGTCGAAGTACTTAATTTTATCGATTCTGAATTCAAATGTCGCGAAGTTAAACTTTGTCTTTCATCCTTCCAGAATCGGTAAAATAAAGTACGAGTCAAAAACTTGGGTAGATACGATTGATTATTCTCTCCCGTTAAATTCATAACATTTTGCCTGTTTTAGAAATTGTTACTTACCCCAGAATGATGAAAGATGAGGTTGACATCGGTAGGGTTAGAACTTAAAACGTAAAGAGAAATTATTTGACGCAGCACGAATTGTTTTTTTTTATCTGACGCGCTACTGATTCCGCTCGGCTATCGCTCTCAAAGCAGCACAGAAAAAAAAGTGGCTGCATATGTTGGCACAAACACGGAAATTTAGAAATTAGGAGTGAATCAGTTACATCGACCCCAGTACTTAGCAGTTACTTTATTTTATCGACCCCGGAAGGAGGAATAGCAATGTTGAGCTGGTCGAGATCTAATTTCAGAACGTAAACAAGCAAAACAAATACCTCAAGACGTTCTACCCATTGCTCTAACACAGCTAATGCGCCATTTTATACGCAACATATTTTAAGCATAAGGCCTGCAATTTTTGAGCGTGGGAAATTGTATTTTACAGAACCCAGTACATGACTGATATTTTATTTTATTGACACACACACAAATAATTAAATGAATAAATAAAAGGTAAATTTGACCCCAGCGGGATTTGAAATCAAAACGTAAAGAGCCGGAATAAGCAATATAAATGTTTTCTAATTTAGTCGCAAGTGCAGAAATTTTGAAGGGAGGAGATTATTCTATTATATCGACCCCAGTTGTTGACTAACACTTCATTTTATTGATTCTGAAAGTTAACCTCGTTGGAATTTGAACTCAGAACATAAAGGCCTGGAATAGACCACAAAAACAATAACAGTTAGGCATACCATTGCACATGGGAATATCTTTACTCTTCGTATGAATTTTCATGTGACGAGAACCGAGTGCGAATCGTACCAAAGAGCAGTGTCTAGTGTCTATCTCTTCTAAAATTTTCAGAATCTTTAAAAGAAGAGATACATGCTGATACCAAGCACTTCTTTTAACGTGCACTTGGAGTTTATTTTTGCATAAATATATATATATAATGAACTACTAATTGCAAAAGTGAAAACTTTCTCAGCTGGTAGCAATACACGTTAAAAAATATTGATTGGCCATTGAAAGAACAAATATACCAATGGCCACTTTTTTGAATCGCACACGAAAATAATAGTAAAAGTAAAGCAACAGAGCTGTAGTTATTATTATTATCATTACAGTATTGCAAGAACTTTGTGGAAGATACACACTTTACAAGTTAAGTCTGATTTAACCCAGTGGCACCCGATTTTTTTCATACAAGCGGGACACTGGAGAAAATACGAAAAAGAAAAGAAAAATGGCGCACTTTGTGCATAACATCAAATAAATCTATTTACAAAAATCCTATTTATATATATATATTTGTAGGCTAAAATACATATTTTTTTAGCTTACAAATATGTATAATTTGAACTACAGGACATTATAAAGTAATTATTCTTTATTCAAGGAATGAATCATAGCTATGAAGACTATATATGCATTATTTTATATTGTATTTTTCACATTCAAAAAAATATAGTTGCAATATTTTCTCAACAAATCTCGTTTGCTACTGCGCGTAGTACACTTGTATATAACGTCGCTGTACTTGAGAATCGGTGATTTAATGAAGTTGTTCGCTTAGTCACTTTAGTGCGAATGGTAAAAGCAGATACACCAATCCTGAGTGCGCAATATCTCTTCTGTTGATAAAATTTCTCGTGGAGGCGCAATGGCCTAGTGGTTAGGGCAGCGGACTCGCGGTCGTAGGGTCGTGGTTTCGATTCCTAGACCGGGCGTTGTGAGTGTTTATTGAGCGAAAACACCTAAAGCTCCACGAGGCTCCGGCAGGGGATGGTGGCGAACCCTGCTGTACTCTTTCACCACAACTTTCTCTCACTCTTACTTCCTGTTTCTGTTGTGCCTGTAATTCAAAGGGTCAGCCTTGTCACACTGTGTCACGCTGAATATCCTCGAGAACTACGTTAAGGGTACACGTGTCTGTGGAGT
>NC_068987.1:105523498-105529089 GCF_001194135.2 Octopus bimaculoides
CGAGCAGGCTGTTCCATTGATCGGATCAACTGCAACCCTCGACGTCGTAAGCGACGGAGTGCCAACAATCTAATAGACTTAACCCTACCCCGACATTGCTGGCCTTGTGCCAAAATTCAGAAATATTGTTAAGAAATAACAATTCTCATTTCGAATTTGGTTCGGTACAATGTGAATATCTATGAATTAGACAACCGATGACTATCAAATCAATTGAAAAGCAGTGTAGATGTAAATATTTTTTTGGTGTTTTTCTTGAAATAAGGGGGAAAAGGGCTTTAAAATTTGGGTATGGGTATTAGTAGTTTAAATCGATCCAATACTCGAAAGTCACCTATTTTCATTATTTACATAGGACGGATACGTGTCATCCTGTTTGTTGTTACCATAACGTTTCGGCTGATTTACTCTCCCACCTTCATCAGGTGTCCTGGTAGGTTTTTGAACCCAACCCTGGGTTCTCATTTCTAAGGTATTTTTTTTTGCTGATGTAATTATTATTAGTATCATTATCTGTTCAAGGCACTGCCTAGAATTGAACTCGCAATCTTGGGATTAGTAGCCCGCGCTCTTAACCATTGAATAAATAATGATACTAATAATAATATCAGTAAAAAATACCTTAGGAATGAGAACCCAGGGTTGGGTTCAAAATTCTACCAGGACACCTGATGAAGGCTGAAGAGTAATTCAGCCGAAACGTTATGGTAACAACAAACAAGATGAGGACACGTATCCGTCCAATGTAAATAATGTAAATAATGTATAGAATACCTCATCTCTAAAATATAGAACAGTGTCACTTATTTTGTTGATCCCTAATGGATGAAAGGCAATGTTGACTTCGGGGATTTTTAATCAGGATGTACAGAGCTGGAAGAAATGTCACAAGGCATTTTCGCCAGTCACTCTATTTATCGTCCTATCAACTCTTGAAAAATAATTCTAATATAGGCATAAGACCTGAAATTTTGGAGATGGAGATGGTTAAATCATCCGCAATATTTGACAGGCACTTTGTTTTATCGATCTTGAAAGGATGAAAGGCAAAATTGACTTCGGCAAGATTTGAACTCAGATCGTAAAACGTCGGAACAAGCACTGTAAGTATTTTCCTAACCTTTCACGATCCAACTAATCCATCGTGCATGTAGATGCAAAAATTAAAACATTTTCCGTTTCTAAAGATGAAGTTAATACTTCTGAAAACCTCTTCACAACTTTGCGGCAAGTCAAAACAGAAACCCTCTTCAGTAGCTCTTGTAACTACAGGTGCAAGGGATGTTTTCCTTTGCTCTAGAACATCGTCTTATCGCTTTTCCTCTATACCCAAGATATGGATCTTATGAGGAAAGCCTGTGGTTGTCAATTTTTTCTACTATAGGCACATGATCTAAAATTTTTGGGAAGCGGCTTTTGATCACTTCAATCTCAGAGATCAACTGGTACTTATTTCATTGACTCCGAAAGTATGAAAGGCAAAGTCGATCTTGGTGGAATTTGAACTAGAACTTAAAAACGGATAAAATGCTGCTTAGCCTTTCGTCCGGTGTGCTAACCATCCCGCCAGTTCGCTGCTTTCGCTTTCATTAGGACTTTAACTATGCAAACTCCTCCTAACCACATATGGTTTGTAGTTAGTTCGGTACTCATCACCTGCCATTACAAAACATAATTGAGCCCAGAGTTAGCATCTTACCAGTGTTTGTTGTTGTGAAGCTTTTTTTTTATGTCATCTCATATATTATGACATTAGCCTATAGACAGATGTGTTCTACACCAGCTTTGTTGTCTTGCTCCGGCATCAGTTTTTAAGCCTATTTATACATCCCGTACATTCTCCCCGACTGATGAAAACTACAACATTCCGCACGGTTGCGAGGGCTTCCTTTAAACGTTGCTTTGGGGGTATATTCAGAAGTGTCACTTTATTTTTCTTTACCGTTTTTTTCTCTCGATAAAATCGTCAGGTAAGGAGGCTGAACGTTTTGTCAAACACCTAGCCAGAGTCTATACTTTTTTAAGAGACAGCACTCTATTGAAAACAACCTTTTGGTTTGTGATAATTGCAAAGTTTATGGTGGTATTGCGCAAAATATGGAAATTTCCACCATCGCCAACGTCTGTGTATTTCAGCCGAATTTTCTTTTGCTTTTTTTTTTTACTGAATATTTTGTTCAAAGTGCAATTGTTTGTATTGGCTTGTTTAGATATTGATTTGATATACATTAAACTTTTGGATGCGTATCTCATCACCAAATCAGAGGATATCACATTTACAAAATTTTAAAACACAATAAAATGTTTTATTTCCTTCCTAAGCAGAGAAAACACAAAGAAAAATTAAAAATCTCTCTATGCAACAAATCCACAAGTCACGGCACAATAAAAATCCAATTCTGAAAGTAATCTATGAATTTTTTAAAAGCTCACGCAGATTGTAAATGGCACATCTATTGCAGACAAATCCAATATTCCAAGAATAGTGGGAAGAAAAAGAAGAACGACAGTAACAACAACAACAATAAAAACCACCACCACCACCACCACCAAAACAACAACAACAAATAATAATAATAATGATAATAATAATAATAATAATAATAATAATGATAATAATAATAATAATAATAATAATAATAATAATGATAATAATGATAATAATAATAATAACAATTTCTTTTTATCGGATTTAACAGTCGCTAGAAATATTTAGAATTATAGAAAGACAAAAGACAGTGAGAATTTACATAGAACGTGTTAACAATTAAAAAAAAAAACAATAACAATTAGCAAAAAATGTTAACAAACAAAAGCCCCAACAGGGGAAACGCCAGCCAAGGGTAACCAAAGAAATAATCCACCCTCCTCGAGCGACCCTAATCATCAGAAATCTCACGGCAAATGTTCTTCATCCCTTCTTACCTCCCCAGCCTACAGGCACTAGCTTATAGCCGGCCCGTTCACACGAGGCATCCTCACCACATTCCTTTACCTTTCAGCAAATTTAGTGGCAGCACTAACTTCCTTCCTTTTCAAATGGAACTTGGCCAAAAAGGAAAATGTCTGTCGTTATTCCTTTTTGTCTCATCCACCACACAACCGCTTTTGCGACAACCACGTGGCAGAGGAAAACTGCCGGCTATTCTTAAACAAAAGAGGGCAACGGGCGGTCTTCACTGTGGAGTCAGTCGATGGCATTAACAACTTGCTGTTCGACGTAACTCCACAAATTAGCGATGCTCGGATACTACGAGTATGTGTAGGACTGTTTCGTCGCTCTGCGTGCGTCTCAATACTACCATGTTGTAGAGTTTCGGCAATGACCATCCCCATTCGATATCATTGCCGGCCCAAGGATTTCTGGAAATTATCCATAGACCTTGGACAGAAAGTCTCCAGAATAGACCATCCACTTGATTGTTGTCAACAGCTACTAGTTTGAAGACACCACTTCCGCAACGATTCACGTTTCATTTGTGTTTTGTATTTGTTACTGAGAGTGGAAGTTGTAGTAATGATAGTGAACATAATGTTGCTGCGAGTAGAACGCTGTGCGATAGTCAATTGTCCCTACGCACGTGGAATTTCGGTTGTCGGCACTCGGTAATTTATTCGTGGAGGTGGCATCATTCGAAAGCTAAAACGATGCAAAGCGCATTGTGAACAGCAACGTATTACAACATCCGATAGTCTGGTCGATCATGTGATCATGTGACTTTTCTTCCAACGACGTTTTGGTATCAGTTAATTAATTACCTCTGCCTTAGCGAATGCGGAAGTATTATTTTCAGTCGTGTTTGTTTGTTTGTTTGTTTGTCCGTGGACAAGCAGTAGAGTTTCTGGCTAATCGTTGAGAGGACGTTGGTATTGCGTTGGCGGTTTGCGCTCTCGAGTGCTCTTATTATTGTTTGGCTTGAGCACGCTATGTTAGCACACGATTATTTTAAAATATCAGCCGTGTTAGGATCAATGATAGAAATGATGGTAGTAGTGTTTGTTGTTGCTGTTGGTGATTGTGGTGCTGAATTTGGTTGTTGTTGGTATTGAAATTATGGCGGCGGTGCTGGTGTTGATGGTGGTGATGATGGCGCTGACGCGAAAGTATTAGTTGCAGCAATAATAAACATGTTGGTGATGGCTGTTGTCATGGTGACGGTGATGGTAGGAGTCTAGAGCATTTACCCCCCATGAACAATATCCCACCCCCAAGGATAATTAGCCTTTAGGACAACAGATGACGATGTAAAACTTAATATATTGGAGAAGGGGTAATTAGCCAAGGTGGGTAATTCTCCTAGGTGGTAGTTGTCGTCGGGGGAATTGTCCTATGAGGGTGGGGGTAATTGTCCTGATACGGATGGTAGTGGTGTGAGTGATGACAGCGGTGGTGGACATGGTGGTAGTGAAAATGATAACTGTGGTATTGATGACGGTGTGCTGGTAGTAGTATTAGTATTAATATTATTATTATTAGTAGTGGTAGTGGTGGTGGTGATGTTAGATGCGTTGGCGTTGATTGGGAAATGATTGTGATTGTGAGTGGTAGCGGGGACGGTGATGGTGATGTTATTGGTCGGATAGCACTGATAGTGATGGTGGTGGTGGTGGTGGTGGTGATGGTGGTGGTGATCGTGTTGGCGTTGTTGTTGGTGGGGTAGTGTTGGTAGAGAAGGTGGTAGTGGATGTGCAATTATTGATATTGATAAAGGCGGTGAGTTGGCAGAAACGTTAGCGCGCCGGGCGAAATGCCTAGCAGTATTTCGTCTGCCGTTACGTTCTGAGTTCAAATTCTGCTGAGGTCGACTTTGCTTTTCATCCTTTCGGGATCGATTAAATAAGTACCAGTTATGCACTGGAGTCGATCGAATCGATTTAATCCCTTTGTCTGTCCTTGTTTGTACCCTCTATGTTTAGCTCCTTGTGGGCAATAAAGAAATAAGAAACGTTAGCTCGCCGGGCGAAATGCTTAGTGGTATTTCGTCTGTCTTTACGTTCTGAGTTCAAATTCCGCCGAGGTCGACTTTGCCTTTCATCCTTTCGAGGTCGATAAATTAAGTGCCAGTTGTGTACTAGGGTTGATCTAATCAACTGGCCCCCTCCCCCAAAATATAGGACCTTGTGCCTACAGTAGAAAAGATTATTGATATTGATGTTGTTGTTGGTGGTGGTAATGGAGTTTATAATAGATGCGGCATTGGGAGTCAAGGAGGTGTTGGTCGTTAATGATGCTAGTGGTGATGTTATTGTTGTTGTTGGCGGGGGGTGTAAGGTGCTGGCAATGATGATGATGGTAGTGGTGGTGGGTGGTGAAGCAAGTGGTGTTGATCACAATGGCTATGTCGATTACCTTGGTGATGATTCGCGGCAGATTGCGTTTCAGAGGTGATAGCTGTAATTACGACGCCGGAGGTAGTTGCGGCGGCTCTGGTTCAATGGGAGTGGTAGCTCTTTTGTAGTGGCGGTAGTGGTGATTAGTGTTGATGGTAAGAGACAGTGGTATGCTGGCGGTGGCAGCGGTGATGCTATTCAAAATGGCAGTCATTGTTATGTTGGTAGGATGATAGTGATGCTGGAGGTGGTGTAGTGAC
>NC_068987.1:105530015-105531090 GCF_001194135.2 Octopus bimaculoides
TATATATATATATATATATATATATATATATATACATATGCTTGTGTGTGTGTATATATGCATATATATGTATATATCTATATATACATATCTATATATATACATATGCATATATATGTATATATATTTATGTCTATATATATATTTATGCTTGTGTGCGTGTATATATATATATATATATATATATATGTATGCACATATATATGTATATATATGCACACACACATATGCACACATATGGTACATAGGAATGTATGTGTGTGTATGTATATGTGCGCGTGAATGTGTGTACGGGAGTGTATGTACATAGATTTTTACGTTTTTGAGTTCGTATATATGTATACGTATATGAATGTGCTTACGTATGTGAATACGTGCATATGTACATAGTTGTAAGCGCTTGTAAGTAAATGTGTATGTGTACTTTTGTGTGCATATGTGTAGTAAAAGCATGTGTATGCGTGCATGTGTGTGTTTCCATGTGGAATGGGATGCAGGGGAAGTGTAACGGCACTTCCCTCACTCAACACCCATAATAACTTTCTCCAACTTAATTTCCCTAACTGACGTTCGAATTTCACTTGTAAGCGCCAGTCATCCTGGGAAGCCATCGAGCGGAAAATCTCACTACCTACCCACCGACTCACTTCTCCTAAAGGCAGATATTGTTTTTTTATTTTTTTTTATTTTCCTTCTCGATACATCTCTGTCCGATTAATATGGTCTTCCTCACTTCTATTCTCTTTCTATCTTGTATCCTTCAAACTCTTCTTAGCTTTATCCCTTAAACTAATACTCTCTCTCTCTCACCCTCTCTCTTTCTTACTTTCATTTTCTCTTTACTTCTCACATTCATTTACTGCATTTTCAAGATATTCCTTCAATTTTGTGTCTGTCTGCCTGCCTGTCTCTCTTCTCTCTCTGTCCCCCTCTCTCACTTTATCTATCTATCTACTTATACAGACATCATTCTATTACTCCTCTAAATTCTATATAAATATATTGCTATCTCAGTCTCCTCTGCCATTACATGTATGTATGTGTATATATATATATATATATATATATATATATA
>NC_068987.1:105533556-105534322 GCF_001194135.2 Octopus bimaculoides
TATATATATATATATATATAAAAAATACAGAGATGTCTATAATAGGACATCTAACCCGCTATATATATATATATATATATACACACACACACATATGCATATGTATATAAATCTGTGTGCATATATGATACACATATACACATATAGCTAGATGAATACATGTATATACTTACATCAATGTACATAATATATTTATATGCATGTGTGGGGGCCTATTTACATATTCTCTTATAAATACATATTTGTATACATGAACACAGATATAGGTACACAGATTTAAGGATAAGTATATTCACGTATAGCGAAAGATAATGGCAAATCCAACACGTTTCTTAATCACGTGTAAGAATGCTGCCTTAACTCTTTTTTTTTCTATTACACGTCCAATCTCTATCTTTATATTATACTTTGATACATGTATGCATACATGCATATACACACACACACATACATACATACATACATACATACGTACATATTTATCTATCTATCTATCTATATTAATATGTTGATATATGTGTGTGCGTATGTGTGTGCACATGTATATGTACATATGTATATATATATATATGTATATATATATATATATATTCCTTTAAAATACAGAGATGCCTGTAATAGGACATCTAACCCGCTAGAAATAGCAGCAAGACTACATACCACAAAAAGTAGGGATAATTTCGAAAGGGAATGAAAAATAAAAACATTTACCGATCTATATTCTGTACCATGGTCTCAAGTCAATTTTAGTAAGATAAAAATTATA
>NC_068987.1:105535177-105536474 GCF_001194135.2 Octopus bimaculoides
TATATATATATATATATACATAGATATGTATATATATATATACGTACATACACATACATGTCGATTATCAAATACATAGATACATTGATGTGGTATAGATAAACGTCAAATGCAATAATGGATATTACTCAACAGAAAATGTATGATCATGTGTGCTTGTTTGTATACGCGCATTCACCCGTCAGTTCGTCGGTCTGTCTGTCTGTCTGTCTATCTGTCTGTCTGTCTGTCTGTCTGTCTGTCTGTCCCATGTACGTGTGAATGTGTGCGCGCGTCTAGTTTTCTTTTTCTTTTTGTCTTTATTCCTTACGATCCCTTTTGATCGGAATTTTTTCCTTTTTTTTATTTCGAAGAGGAAAGCTCTACATTGTATTTTGTCCCCTCTGTGTTCGGCCCTGTGTGTCTAATAAAGAAACTTATCTCCGCCACCTTCCCTCAACCGAGAAGGCAAAGCAGTCTTCATCGTACTGGTGGCCATGGTGGAAGAACGTGTGCAGTGGATTCGAGCGAAAGGATTAGAGACAAACACTTACCTCTCTGGCCAATCGCTCATCAACTTTTTCAAGTAGCACTTGAAAAGGAAGGTGAGAATGGAGAGGCAGGTTTTGTCTCGTGAAAGTTTGAAAAAATGATGGGTGAATGTAGCAAAGATGGTGCGTGCGAATGACGAAACCACTTTGAGCATGATCCTATAAATCGAAAAATCAGAGTGAGAGGGAGCACTTTGCTCTAATGCGTTTATTCCCTCCCTGCCTGAGGTTGCCGTCGTCTTTTCCGTAGGCTTTTCTTTCCACGGATAAACCTAATCTTGCTTCTTACATTTTAACAATATCTTCTGTGATACACGATCCCTTTTGATCACCTTTTTTTTTTCCCGACCTCTTTTGATGGGAATTTCACTTTTCTTTTCCTCTTTTCCCCCCTTTTTCTTTTTCATTTTCGAAAAGAAAAGCTCTACGTTTGTATTTTCCCCTCTGTGTTCAGTCCTGTGTGGTCAATAAAGAAAGTTATGTATCTGTCTGTCTGTCTGTCTGTCTATCTATTTATAACTCTCTATATGTTGATACTCAAACACCTCCCCAACACACAAATTTAATTCCAGTTTGATTCAGATCTACGAAAGTGTGTAGCTGAGTCAAAGTGTTGAGTGTTCCTTTCGTTTGCATGTTTGTTCACTCGTATGCTCATCTATGTAGTACAGTACAATATATATTTACAGACGCACACAGACGCACACAGACGCACACAGACACACACACACACGTCTTTATATATATATATATATATATATATATAT
>NC_068987.1:105536773-105538929 GCF_001194135.2 Octopus bimaculoides
CTTATTTCTTTATTGCCCACAAGGGGCTAAACATAGAGGGACAAACAAGGACAGACAAAGGGATTAAGTCGATTACATCGACCCCAATGCGTAACTGGTACTTAATTTATCGACTCCGAAACGATGAAAGGCAAAGTCCACCTCGGCGGAATTTGAACTCAGAACGTAACGGCTAAGTTTGAGAGTTTGCATTAAAGGAAGAGAAAACAGAATGTCTCATGAGAAAATAGAAGTATTTTAAATAAATCAAGAAAATACCAACTGCCTGGGAAATAACAGCTTACTCGGAGTAGTCACGCTTCGCTTCCACCGCGGCCTCAAAACGGCTCCAGGATCTGGCGCATGCCTTCCTCACTGTGTGTCTAGGAATATCTTCGAACCCTTCCTCGATCTTGGCCACCGACTCGGCATTGGTGTTGCAGGCAGAGCAGCTATTGTCATTCTCAACAGCGCCTCACACACAGTAGTCCATGGGCTCAACCGAGAGGATAAGGAGGCTGGACATTGGGGTTGGTGAATTCTTAGAAATCCTCCCACAACTACTTCTGGCACTTTCCGGGGGTATGGCAACGAGCCGAGTCCTACCGTCAGAAATACGGCCATCAAGCAGCAACCCTCTCCCGTCAGAGTTTGATTACAGTCGCCAGCAGTTTCACATAGTCGTCTGAACTGACCCTAAAATTCTGTTCAAAGATGTGGTGAGGAATTCTGGCTTGCGGACACAGTCAGAACACCTACTGTGTCTCTCTCTGCTGGCCACGACTTTGTAGTCTCTGTTGCAGCTGTCCATGTCAGGTCTTATAGCCTTTACATTGTTCATAGAGCATTGAACAGCAGTCGTAATATGGCTATTTCGATACACGGCGTGAATCATTATGATACAGGTAATTCTTTTCCAATATTCAAATGACTTCCTGTCCGGCATGTCAGCTAACAACAAACTGTGTAGGAGAATAATATACCCGCACCATTCTTGAAATAAATTATAGATAAAAAAAAGAGGCTGTTGTTAACATGATACCGGCAACTTAATAGACGTTTTATGTTAAAATTACACCACTTTGACGATACAGAGACCATGTCTACTGATGCGTGTGTAAGTAATTATCCCGCCAACAGGAAAAAATTATATATGTATTAACGAATACTTAAAGACGTGTCTTGTGCGTGCGTGTGTATGTATGTGTGTGTGTGTGTGTGTGTGTGTGTGTGTGTGTGTATGACCACACACATAATGAACTTATACTAATTCATACAGTATCAGTATCCTTGTATGATAAGAGAGAAAATATACATTTGACTGGAAACATGAAATAAATCTTCAGCTTATTTCCAGCAACCAGTGTGCCCCTCCCTCACCATCCACGCATGCATACTTGCACGCACAGATACGTGCGCACACACAAACACAAACAGACCAACACACACACACACACACACTAATATATACTTACAACACAGACGCTGTCATATATATGTCTGTCTATCTATACATCCGTGTGTATATATATATATATATATATATATAGGTATGTATACATACATACATGTAATAACATGATGATATACTGAGATCTGCAGACATCCTGGTGCTTTAGGCTGGCGTTTTGTGTGAACTTTTGCGAACCTCTTCCACTCTCGAAGACTATGAGACTATATATCAGTTCACGCTCCGATTTAATCGTATTAGAATTATGGACTTAGTGCGTGTGTATAGAAGTACTTTCGCGTGGCTAAGGGGACAGGGTGGAGAACAGTAAAGAGACGGATCGGCGATTCTTATCCATCAGCATTGCAAAGTGTACAATAAAATGAAACTGAATACAATACTTTTGTGTTCTTGTTTATCTTTTAGCCGAAGGTCAATTTTCATTGAGCTATTATACGATGAAAGTCGTCCGAGCCATGGCCTTTCTGTCTCTGTCTGTCTATATAGGCTTCTACCATCCAATGCACCATTTGTTTTTTTTTTTAAACCGTAGGGTTATGTTCTGAGGGAATTTGGTCCTTGCTTCCAGCAAATTGGGCGATATTGTAGATGGTTCCTGAAGGCTCGTAGACTATTGGAATTAAAAGTAGGGTAGAGTAATTGGTAAGATATTAGATTCGAACACACTAGTCGTGGCTTTAACTCTAATGCAGGTGTTTCAATTTTC
>NC_068987.1:105539211-105541118 GCF_001194135.2 Octopus bimaculoides
GGTTGATATGGTTGACTTGTTCACTTTCCTTAAAAATTGCTAGGCTTGAACCCTGCAACGGACCGGCACCCGGTTTAGGGGGAATATTGTGATCTCGGTCAGATATACGCCATGTAAGCCAGGTACCGGCTTTATAAGTCCGAGGGCTTATATAAATATATAAATAAATATCTGTGAATGACACACGCAATAGACTGGCGTCCAATTCAGTGGAATAAGTGTTTCTCATCAGTTACTCATGACATATCTCGATTTAGGATATTAGTGAACGACAGGTAAACATAGAGAGTAGTTTGTTTTGAATAGATGCAGTTCTGCAGAGGAAAGATTGCCACGTGCAGTTCCTTCCTTTTGAGATTGTAGTCTAGCGAATGAAAAGTACCTACGTTGTTTTACTAGTTATAACTTCACCAATTCTTGAGGGATATAAGGCAAAGTCAGTTTAAAAGATATGAGAAGACTGGTACCGACCTGCTGCTACTCATTTTGAACGATGCGTGTTGCAGTTGTTCAATCAACCGAACTACCCATTCATTATATATATATATATATATATATATATATAACGTAAAGTATATTTGCCACTTAAATGTGGCTAACCACTAGGGGTGGATGCTACTGTAGCTTTTAGCTCCAGGAGAACACCTCCTCCAGCTGGTTCCTGAAGGCTCGTGCAGCTACTGTTTATACCTCGTTCAGAGATTTATTATATATATATATATATATATATATATATATGTAGGGATTTGCTTTTCGTAATGAGATAAAAGACCAAGGCTGTGTATAATATAGAACATATATAAATATCCTGGAAACAGCTGTAAGACATTTTATTTATAAATGTTCTATACTATACACAGCCTTAATCTTTTATCTCATTACGAAAAGTAAACCCTTATATTCACATGCTGATATATGACCTACGTTGGACCCCTTATTCGCATAACCACCGAACCTGGAGCTTAACTGTGGTCTATCCATAGCACTTACTCAGCATTACTTGAAACCTCTGGGTATAATTGACACCACTATCGCTCATAACCTAACTGTCTGTCTGTCTGTCTGTCTGTCTGTCTATATTAAATTTTTTATGTTCAGTTATAATAAAAACAATTTTACATTAATCTGATGGTTTGCTCTATGCTGTTTTGGAGTAGAAATTTATTATTCTTGCACTACATTCTTGTATAAGAATAATAGATATATCTATCTACCTATCTATCTAGATAGTCAAACATTGAGTATTTCACAGAATTTTCTGCTTCTAACTTAAACCTCAGAACTTTGTACTCCTAACTTAATCTTCAGATTGAATCACTGCAACGCAAGAATGATCCATTGAATTAAATAGTACAAAGCATATGTTATACTTCCACGCAGTTTCTGTCGATCTAACTCAGTATTCACAAAACTTAGTGAATCAGCGGGCTTGCTTCCTAGGCGCCGTGAATTTGAAGCAGACTTATTGAATATTCGTCCATACATGCATGCTATTGATGATATGAAATAGTAAACTCATAACCTGGTGGGGCCAACACTGTTGAGACCTCGGTGATCTACGGGAATATGGAATAGTGGACCTACATTCATCTTAAAGTTGAAGCTGTTTCACAGCATCTGCGTCCTTGATACATTTGAGAAAGGTATGAGTGCCTCCCAAATTTATTACTTCCTCTTATATATATATGAAATGAAAAATAAATGGCAGTTAAGTGTGTTATGGTGTTATGACAGTCACGCCTGTTAATTTTGCAGCAGTAGAGTGTATGAGGAAACAATAGAAAGTTTATATGTACATACATAATGCACACACACACACACACACACACATATATATATACACACATATACATACATGAATACAATATATATATATATATATATATATATATATATATATATATATA
>NC_068987.1:105541128-105544509 GCF_001194135.2 Octopus bimaculoides
ATATAAATGAAGAGAGAGAGAGAGGGAAGGGAGAAAAGGAGAGAAAGTGAGAGAGAGGAAGTGTATGTGTGTGTGAGAGAGAGAGAGAGAGAGAGAGGGGGAGAGAAAGGCACCACAGCCGCCCTAAATATATATGTATATGAAACCAAAACTGCATTAAAAGTCAGCCGATCAGAACAATGTCACCAGTGAGGCGCGCAGTTTTAATCTACGACTTTGCCAAAATATCTTCAGAAATGTTAAACGATATGATTAAACGATTACATCGAACAAAGTTTCCGAATATCAAATACTGCTATCATCTAACCGTATATCAGATGAAGATTCGCGCTTGCAAAAGTTGGCAAAGGAAATGATATTGGAAGTTTTCCCATTATTATTATCTTGAAAATATTAATCATTGTTTATAAAGGCATTATGCTATTTGTATCGCTTTTTTTTGTATAATTTACCTAAGGCTACACAAAGCAAATCAGAAAAAAAAATCTTTTGCTTTATCAATAAAACCTCAAGACAAATTAGATTGTTATCGAAAATATTCAATTCCATTATTCAAAGTCGCTGCCAAGAAATTTAATTGAAAACAATAAAATTAATTCCAATTTCTAGACTCTAAACAAACAAGCACCGAACTAATTTAATTTCAATGGCGAAATCGTGACATTGGCGGGAAATACGACATATGACGTTTTGTCATTATCAAAATTTGTTTCCTTTTATTTCATAAATAACTGAGTATAGAAACATTTGTCTGAGTTTTTAATGTCACAAATGTTTGCCTTACTACTTTGAGAAATTTCCTTTATATTCTGAAGCCTTTTTATTTGTTTGTTACAATCAAAGCTTTTATTTTGTTTTCATTGTTGGATTTAATCTTCTATTTATTCATCTCAAGGCTCAATATTTTTGACGAAGTTTTAGTGTATTTTTGTATTGTGAAACTACTAGCGTGGAAATTACCTGAGGTTTGTGGAAGGGAACTGCTATAGTCCAAAATAGAGAATTCAGTTCCGTACTCCTACAAAGATCTTTTGTTCAATCAGACATCGCTGTGTTTAAATTAAAGTAAAATAAAGGATTTTCTTTATGAATCGAGAAAGAATAATTACAACTCCTGACTTTAAAGTTGAAAAATTTTCTTCAAACAGTGTATGTGTACACACACACACATACACACACACACACACATACACACGCACACACACACACATTCACACATACACACACACACACGCACACACGCGTAAACATCGAACAACAAGAATGAGTGCTCAACACCACATCGGTGGAGACAGTTTATTTGTGTATTAAGGCTACCATTGGTTTCAGGTTAAGAAAAATGTTTTAATTTTTCAAGCTGATCACAGAGAAATTGTGTTCGTCTCCATTTTGCATGAAAACACAAAATGTCTCCTGAAATGTTTCGGAAGTTCACAAAAAGTCTCTTAAAGTGAACAATAAATCAAGGGGCACTACTCTTGAATAACACCTTTTAAATGATTATCTCCGTTGTGTTTGACTTTTGGGGGAAAAAAGCCGAGTTGAACTGTGAATTTGTTTGCCTTATATTATATTCTGGGTATATATGATGTTCGATTGTTTGTACGCTGAGGGAGTTCATCGGGATGGGGGGCATGTTGTTTCAATGTATGGAGTTCACGTGTTGTAAATATTCAATGTTCACGTTCAGGGAAAGAAACTATCCTTGTGGGCTTGGCGGCGCGGGTGGTGGTCCCCCTTTAAAGTGTCGGAGTGTGAAATATTACTTGTGTATGTAGGGAGAGATGGTTTCATCCCTAATATTTAGAATTTTATCTGTTGACTCTGATATTTAGCTTTTCAGTGATACAGAGACCGCATTTGGTACCCTGTCATCTGTTATTTCTGGCTTTAGCAATGATGATCCATGTTATGTGGTGTTTGTTTACTCTTCCTTCTTTCATTGTCCATATCATATAGGATAGGGATGTTGCATGTCTTTTATTTTTTCCCAGTATGACGCCATATACGCGCGCATATATATATACATATACACACACACAAATATATATATATATATATATATATATATATATATATATATATATATATATATATATATATATGCACACACATACATATATATATCTATATATACTTACATACATACATATATTTATATATATACACACATACACATGGACTATTCTATGCTATCTTATATATACCAAGATACATATATAGGAATGTGGTTGTAAATATGTGGCCACTTGTTACTCACACAGTGAAGAAAGTGCAGCTGAGCTCTCACCTCCCCAGACATCAGATATTTAACAGAGGTACACTAGTCATTATCAGTTAGCACTTCCCTTATACGGTTTAGCAAACATGACTCACTGTACAGCAGCTTATGTCTTCTTCAAAAGCATTGACACTTTGAATTAAGGCAAATAGTTTCAAACTAAGAACTGATACTGGTCAGCTTAACTAGCGACGGGGTTTCATTGTCATACTTCTGGAAACCATACATCTCTGTTCAAACCGGAGATTAGCCAGTCTTCAAAAAGAAGACCTGACATTAATTTTCTCCGATTGATTTATAAATTAAGGGTATGTATGCATGCACATATACGACGGGATGTCATCACATTTCACACAAGAGATAATGGTGCGGCCGAGACTATTTTCGAAAACAGTGGTTCAAGGAATCGCACAGTAAAACCGAACTTGGAAACACATGGTTCTAGAATGACATTCTCAACCAGGCAACAATGCCTGCGCTCAATACAGTTTAAACTTTAAACCAGTTCATGGGAACAACAAAACAAGATGATCACAACTGCAGGGTATTTAACCATAGGTTGCTCAATCAGAGTTTGACCTGTATTTAAACAAGAACTACAATAACAAAAGAACAATAACGGCAAACGCAACAACAAATTGTGCCCTTGTTCCAATGCTAGAAAACTATTATTAGTTTATGTATTTGCTCTGTATATATATTTATTCACACGCATACGCTCGCGCATGAACGTGTGTGTACGTTTGTGCTTGTGTGTGTGTGTGTGTGTGTGTGTGTGCTTGGACGGCATAATTGACATTGTGTTTGCTGGAATTGATTTAAAGTTAAGCCATAAAATCTTGATTCTATTTTAACAAGCAATAAATAAACACAACGGGAATTAATTTAGAAATATCGATAAAATATTTAATTGAACGGTTTCTAATATGAGATTAATGATTTCATTATTAAGACAAAAAGCAAAGCAAAAAAAGAAAAAAAACCAAAAACCAAGAAATATAAAAACTCCGAAATGAACGGCTATGATACATGGCAACATTTTCGTTTTGTTTATCCGCTGTCAAAGGTGATAATCTATCTGTCTGCCTGCCTGCCTGCCT
>NC_068987.1:105544842-105546102 GCF_001194135.2 Octopus bimaculoides
AATATACATATATATGTATACATACACATATAAATACATATAAATACATAATGCATATATATATGTGTGTGTCTGTATACTTTACATAATTGCGTTTATATATACACGTATATACATATCCATATACAGAAATATATAGACGTGAACATATATCACAACACACACGCACACACACACACACACACACACACACATATATATATGCATGTGTGTGTTTCCATGCGTTCGTGCGCATGTGTGTGTGTGCATATGTGTATCTTCATACACACTCGTACAACTATATGTGTTCATGTACCAATAACCCAATGCACATTTAAACGTAGGTATACTCACACACAAAATTATGATAATCTTTACAAATGGTGTAAGAAGACGATTACATAATGAATTACCCAATACAAAAAGGGATAAATCTTTTTCTCTTGAATACAGGCTTTACGCTAGAATCAGGTATTTGAAGTTGGTACAAACTCTCTTGAGAACGCTATTACGAAAAACATACGACGCTATATTGTATTTAAACAACATTCTGATACTAACAGAAGACAGCATACTCACGTAAATATTTTAATATTCTAATATTATGTCGTATATATACATATATATATTACTCTTTTCTCTTTTACTCTTTTACTTTTCAGTCATTTGACTGCGGTCATGCTGGAGCACCGCCTTTAGTCGAGCAAATCGACCCCATGACTTATTCTTTGTAAGCCTAGTACTTATTCTATCGGTCTCTTTTGCCGAACCGCTAGGTTACGGGGACGTAAACACACCATCATCGGTTGACAATCGATGTTGGGGGGTGTTGGGGTGGGGACAAGCACAGACACACAAACACACACATATATATATATATACATATATACGATGGGCTTCTTTCAGTTTCCATCTACCAAATCCACTCACAAGGGTTTGGTCGGCCCGAGGCTATCGTAGAAGACACTTGGCCAAGGTGCCACGCAGTGGGACTGAACTCGGAACCATGTGGCTGGTAAGCAAGCTTCTTACCACACAGTCACTCCTAAAAAAAAATATATATAAAAGGGTATTGTATGATCATGTATAGAGGAATATATTATTTAAAAGAGTTCCAACTCTGTGTTTTTTACGTTTTATTTATATTCTTATAAAATTAATGTCGGATATAGAATATGGAATATATGATATAAATAGTAAAATGAAATGAAGTGTTGAATGTCTTATTGAATATATGAAATATTGGGTATTAAATATATAAGGACTAGTATACTTTCCTGC
>NC_068987.1:105546349-105548078 GCF_001194135.2 Octopus bimaculoides
TATATATATATATATGTGTGTGTGTGTGTGTGTGTGTGTGTGTGTGTGTGTGTGGGCAAAATGCTACGCGGCATTTTGTCCATCTATACGTTCTGAGTTCAAATTCCACTGGGGTCGATGTAATCGACTGAAACCCGAATTTGCTGGCCTTGTGACAAAATTTGAAGCCAATATTATGTCGCATATAAATTGATGTGTAGATCAAGCAATTTAGCTAGAAATTGTACAAAAGTTACGTTTGAAGATAGTTTCTTTTTCTTATTTGAAATGCAGATATGAAAAGAAATGAAAGTGTTATATAAAACATTCCGTAACAGAAAATTAAACAAAATCGATACTACATGATGAGATTTTAGAAAACAACCAAGTTTTTTTTATATAGATAAACACATTTAAGCCTGTAAGTTCATTGAATAAATAAACCGTATTAAATATAGGAAAAAAATATAATCTAGTCTAGCTAGTATTCTACTATTCAATGCCGAAAAAAATCCAATATATACTAGAGAGTTATTCAATGGGAGATAATGAAAACAAACAACCGGTCATACAACTTAGGATAAATCGAATTAATCCTAAAGAAGAAAAAAAGTACAAACAGTTACTTAATTTGTTTTACGGTATATCATAAATACATCATATATATCAAATAATTACAGATCGAAACAGATGTCATTATACATCGAAATATATTCGCTCTACGTGACATTAGTTAATCAGTTAGATATACAAACGTCAGTTCAAAACAATTTAATTTTCCATCAATCAAATCACACTAGAATAACCTATACATTACAATCTCAGTGTATAAGAAACAGATAATTAATAACTGTTAAATACCAATTAATACTGACAATAACAAACCTTATTTAATAAAGCTACAAATCAACTTCGTTAGAAAATTTCTCGCTGTCTTTCTATATTATTATGTTAACTTATCGTTGATACTTTTATTGTTTTCATTATTCCATAGTAAATAGTGAGTGCATTGTTAGTGCACTAAATTGATTTGATTTCCGAGGTAAAAACGGCAAATAAGTCTTAATAATAGTATTCTTAGAACATCGAAATAAATTTATCATTAATCTAGCTTTAATTATTTGTATATGTAACTCACATTCCACACAAATTTTTCTAATAAATATTTTATATTACAGAAAAATAATAGTTAATGATTTATATTCAAATACCATTAGTTATTATTATTAATTTCATTCAACTGAAGAGGTAAACTATTAATTAGTAAGTAAATAGTAAGTTTTATGAATAGAACAAATACGCATTCTTTTAGAAAAAATACGACGTGATTAAGAGCGTTGTAGTTCGCTTGAAGCATTGTAGTACAGAAGTAAAAATGAAAACAAATGGAAATAAAGGGAGCTTCTAACAATGCAGAATGTTTTACAAAAAAACCCTTCAAATTTCAGGCGCGAAGCATATCTTCTTTTCTTTCATCTTCTATTACGTCATTACTTGGCTAGTTGTTTAGCTGTCGGTACTAATATCTATTATGATTTAGAATAGATCATACTGGTTAAGGAAAAAATCTTACACTAGGAATAAAGCTATACTATATCTGTATTGTCATAGTAATGGACATTGTATTTCCAAAAGATTCACTACTTTATAAGAAATCGGGGAAAATTGCTTCATGAAAGAATATATATATATATATATATATATATATATATATAATAATAATAATAATAATAATAATAATAATAATAAT
>NC_068987.1:105550058-105554136 GCF_001194135.2 Octopus bimaculoides
ATATATATATATATATATATATATATATATATATGGTTATCCACTCCTGTATCCTGGTAGTAAATACTCTTTTTTTCTATTGCATATTACATGTTTCAAATTTGTAATTAATCGTTTATATTATAAAAAGAAGTCCTTTCTTAACGTTCTAACGCAATGAACTTACACCTACATAGTTGATTTCACGGTTAATTTTATTTGGTACTAGCTTAAAAGCCGTACTCTTTACAAACTTTTAAACTAGCTCCTGCGGAGAGTAATTGAGCTTTCAGCTCAAAACTAAAGGGAGCTGAATAGCATGACTATAATACGTGGATAATGACTATTTGCCCTGGTGGTGTTTGATCAGAGGTTAAGGACGGATGAGAATTAATTCTCTAATGCAGTCATTCTATTGTTCCAGTCTCAAGTTGAATCCCAGCTGTTGACCAATTTGTCCCAAAGTTCTTATCTCGATGTAAAATGTCATTTATCTCCCCCTTGATCTCTGACGTCATCTGACAAACGCCAACCAAGACAGGTTGAATCAGCCTAGGTTTGCCTGCTAGAAATAGAAACCCGAATTCTTCTAAATCAGATTCTAATGCTGGATATTCAAGAACAAAAATGAAGGGCAGGTTTTCAATCCCGGAATCATCCAGATTCCAGAATGTTATAACATGTCTATGTAGAAAAAATATAGACCGAGATAGAGGGGTCCCAGACAGACAGAATTTCGCGTTTATTATTATAGATGACAGAACACCTGTAGAAGGATCATCAGTAGCATATATAAGGTATTTCACCACCATTGTGGAGGCGAAGTCACAACTTACATCTTGTTATACAAAGGTGTACTGCTTTGATTAGATTTTAAATTGATTCTCAGTAGTATTTCTCGATACGGAATTGAGCCTGCATCTAGATACATTATTTCTCTATAGGAGATATTAACTTATTCACTCGTAAGATGGAATCATCCAAAACTGGGTTGTTCTAATATTATAAAAGAAAGATATCTTGTTGCATTTTTGTTTCTATAGATATCTTTTATATACCGCTGCATATTGATGTAAAGTCGGTCAAGTTTACAATATAGAACTTAATGTAGCCTTACCTTTTCCTGTTGGTCTTTGTTGTAAAAATATATGGTAGTATTTTTTTTTTATAGCACCCCAACGAACATATTTGAACATTTCCATTCCGTATATTGATGGCTTTTAAACGAACTCTATATATTTGCAATTCATATCTTTATCAATGTATGCTTTGAAAAAATTTTTTTCTGCACTTGCAGTGTAACATGTGCCAGTTTTATAGAACACGTGACCAACTGTATGTATCTCCTATGAACTATTAGTGTATAACTTGTGTGTAATTTATATGAACCATTTTTATATAGCACAGAACCTGATGTCTGTATTTCATATGAACCATTTTCCATATAATTCGTGAACTGTGTATATTGCTTTGAACTGCTCTGTTTATATTGGAATTATAGTTTTTATATAGCCTTCAGCTATTGTTTAATGTTACATTCAATAACATTAATCGTACTGTATAGACCTAGCGGGCTATAAATTACAGGTGGGGAAAATGTAGAAATAGACATTTCAGCGTATAGATAGAACTGAATTACACTAGTTGTCTTCTCTGTGCAATCAAAATGTTTTATTCTCTACGCATTAAAATACCTCCTCCACCCAATAACTACGTCACATGAACTATAATTGAACCGGATATACCTTACACGCCCATAACAATTTGAACTTTTTATTGTATTTCTTCTATATATTATTTCGCATGCTTTTATTTTGTTCGTATTTTTGCCTGTCAGTATATATGTATCTACACCATATTACTATTATTACTATATTTTATATTACTACAGATTATTAAATTATAGTTAAGACTAGAACATTTGAATTTAGATGTGAAATAGTGCTTGCTGTTATGTTATGTTTATTTTCATTCTGTAATGGATGAAAGTTTTATATTGGATTTTATCAGATGTTTTATTTCTATTAGAATGTATCAATTAGCTATAATTTTCTGTATTAACAATTTCTAAAAATTACGTGAACAGTGAGCTGTGTTTAATAATGGCTTCAAAATTTGACACGAGGTCAGTGATTTCGGTGAAGGAGGTAAGTCGATTGCAGCGATCCCAGTGCTCAAGTGGTACTTATTTTATCAACCCCGAAAGGATGAAAGGCAAAGTCGACCTCAGCAGAATTTGAACTCAGAACGTAGCAGCAGACGAAATGCTGCTAAGCATTTCGCCCGGCGTACGAACGACTCTGCCAGCTCGACGCCTAAACTGTGTTTAATAATGATTAAACTAATGGCCGAGTGAGCATATTTACTAATATGATTTTCTGGATGTAATACTAACAGTTAGCAGCTGATTTCTCGATCGAGTCCAGCAAAGTATACTACATTATTTCGGTTGCAGTAGGCAGTTTTGAACTCTGAACAGATACTACAAAGTATTTCATCCGTTTCTCTAATAATTTCACTAATCCACAATCTTGGAGAGGTACTTTATTTATCGATCCCAGAATGCTGAAAGATGATAACCGTAAGCAGTTGGAATAAATGCCACGCATCATTCTAAGCGATGCTCAAACGACTCTGCAAATTCGCCTCATTTTTATATAATTACATATAATTGCAAATAATAAAGTACTGATAAATTTATTTTGATTCAATATTATAGATAATATTTATAGAATATTTATTTATTAATTAATACTTTACTTCCAAAGCTGAATTATTGTAATAACTGGAAGTATTTATTTCTTTTTTAATATTACAAATCTATTAGATTCTATAAGAATATCAAATACTTTAATAAATTTCATTTAGATTGTATTAAAAAATTGTATTTATTTACCAAGGCATTTTAGCTAGTAAATTAAATCAATTTGATGTATTAATAATGCACACACTAATTATTATGGAACATTTTCTTGCAAGAGATTCAATAATGAAAACTGTCTGTCGACTATATGTTGACAGAATAATATAGAAAGACAGCGAGAAATGTTCTAATGTAGTTGATTTACAGTATTATTAAAGTATGTTTTGTTATTTTCAGAAATAATCGGCATTTAAGTTTTTAATTACCTATTTCTTATACATTGAGGTTGTAATATGTACGGGTTTACTTTAAATTGATGTAATCAATGTAAATTGAATTATTTGCGGTCGACATTTGTATGTCATTTAGAGCAAATATATTTTTGTGTATACTCATTTCTCTTTTAATCTATAATTGCTATATATATATATATATGTATATATATATATATATATGTGTGTGTGTGTGTGTGTATATATATAATCTATTTTTGATATATCATTTTTTTCCTTTATTGTTTTACTTAGGATTGATCCGATTTATCTTTAATTAAATTGTACGGCCGGATGTTTGTTTTCCGATATCTCTAATTGAATAACTATCTAGAAATATATTGAATATTTTCAGTTATTGAATATTAAATATTCTTGATTATTTCTATATCCGTTTATTTAACACAGTTTATTTATTCAACGTACGTGCATACATGTGGTTGTAAACAAAGACATATAGTTGCAGAAATAATTTTCGAACTAATCTCACATCATATAGCATTTATATTGTTTAATTCTCTACTAATGTGCGTCTTAGTTACATTCACAGATTGCATTTCACAAATTTGAAATGAAGGTTTCTGTCCAAACTGTCTGCTAAATTTCCTTACAACACGTTTAATTCATATATGATATAATGATTGCCTGACAAGGATTACCCAAAATTTAGTTTTGATTGGAACTCTATAGTAGTGTTTATATTCTGGAAGACCTATTCTGGAAGAGTGGAGGCGCAATGGCCCAGTGGTTAGGGCAGTGGACTCGTGGTCATAGGATCGCGGTTTCGATTCCCACACCGGGCGTTGTGAGTGTTTATTGGGCGAAAACACCTAAAGCTCCACGAGGCTCCGGCAGGGGATGGTGGCGAACCCTGCTGTACTCTTTCATCACAACTTTCTCTCACTCTTACTTCCTGTTTCTGTTGTGCCTGTAATTCAAAGGGTCAGCCTTGTCACACTGTGTC
>NC_068987.1:105554497-105556997 GCF_001194135.2 Octopus bimaculoides
ACACACACACACACACACACACACACACACACACACACACATGAAGGAAATATGGATGCTATTTCTGAGAAGTAAAGCAATAACGTAGACACCCATTGTAGACAAGTTATTGCTGTTTTAGCTCCAGGTCAACTCTGATCAGACCTAATTAAAACCAGTTAACCTACACAGCTAACTCTCTCTGTAATAGCCAGTAGCGTTGTAACTTCTCATTTCCTCTAACCATTAAATACATGGGTATTGACAGTTAAAGGATACCAATATAATATGATTCAACGATGGGGAGAAACTTTGTCTCTCCACCTGTTAGAAATATCAACGAAATATCACTCAAGCAGCATAGCATCATCTTAAAATACTTCTTGTTTTATGTAGTTTCAACTACACTACGTGTTGATGGTAAGGTCACGGCTGGGATACTTTTGGTCATAAGTTTGTGATTGAGGAAATTTATGAGCGTAAGTTTGTGTGATCGGAGCTAATCGGAGCTAAATATCAAAACCACAACCACCAATACGATGGCATCGCATACAACGACCAAAAGAGCGATCACAATTATGCTTTCTAACTTTAGGACTAGTTCATACGTTAAAAATGAGTGGAATTACATTAGTGTTAGTCATAATATTAAGTGTTGACGTAGACGGATGTTCCTAAAAAGTGCTTCGCAGTGACTGCAAATTTTGACCAGATATGTTTAGGAAAAAGTTTTTGTTCTTTTTAACTTGAAAGAATTTCGAAACACTAAGACATCCACACCATGAACGAGACGAGAAGAGTATGTCTAGAGACTAGGCTAGAAGAAGAATGTATCGAGACTAGAAAAAGAATGTTTTGCATTATTGAAATGTTTAAGAAATTTGAAATTTAACCGTTGCAAGATGTTTGCTTCAGAAGTAACAGAATACGGTGGTAACATCAAATTGTTTATGAGATACATGCATAGTAAAAACACACGAAAGTATTGAAAGTACAGAAGAACTGAAGGAAAAGAAAACACATTTGTTAGCGTTATGGAAAAAAATGGTGTGACCTGATTTGAACCAGTACAAAGTTAGAGATTTCGTAAGGTGTATCCAACGAAACTACGCAGGGAGAGCAAGAAGTAGGTGAATTAGATTCTAATCGATGTACTGCAGGACCTACGCCCTATTGTATGGGGGAAACGAATATAAGAAGCAAGTGCTAGTTTTTAAAACCAAAGACGAGACGTGATGGTGAATAAAGCTGGTGTACAACATTCTTTCTCGATAGACTGTTACTACAGTGCATAGGATTCAGAATTATTAAGATCATGTTAACTAGAAATATTAGTAAGCTCCGACCTTTGTCACTTTTACGCAACATGACGGGCATGCGGTAAAAGAAGTGATTCAGAATAGCATATAGACGAGTGGGGTCTCAGGGGACATGAAAATTTTAGGATCCTGAATACCACAAGACCATAGTAATGCTGTTTTACATTCGTGGGACAAAGAGGAGCTCACTCGTGGTTGTGGTTCGGATCTAAAAGCCCGGTTGCTGGATGTATGGGAGTAAGAACCACTTAAGAAAAAGACATTTGTTAAATGGCAGCGAATGCCAAAACAGCAACAATAATCCAAAGAGATGAAGTACTTCGTTGCTGCTGCCGCTGACTCTGAAGTACCTTACACCTCAACTCTAGGAACGGTTAGTGCCAAAACCAAGAAACCCGCCCAGAATCCAATGTTGGTTAAGAAAAGGAGTAGCAGTGTACCCATTGCTGCTTCTTGATGTGACTAATTGCACTTTTTATGTTTTATATCGTTCCTTCGATTATCTCCACAAGGTGTTTTACAGAGCCATATCATAAGCTCACCAAACGTTTTAATCTTGCTCTCGCTAAGGGTATCTATCTCAGTCAATAGAAACATGCCAAAATGTGTCCAGACTACAAGAATTTATCTCGGGTCTGATCCCTCGACCTCACTTTCAAGTGCAATGGATCGAAAATAAATAACCATTTCCTATATATATACAATTATAAACAAGAGCAAAAGAAAAATATTTCTATGCCAATATGCTGAGAATAGACTTTAAATCGTCAATCACCACATTACAATATACATTCACTATGAATATATGTCGTGCTGAAATTGAGGAAGGCAAGCTAACAATTTGTTTTTTCTTAAAACTCCTTATCTCTATATTGAATCAATTTCGGGATTAATCCCGCGGACTTTTCCCTCTTCAATAGAGAATACGATAAGAAATAAATGAAATACTTACAAGCACCCATGGAAAAAAAGCAGAAGCAAGAATCATGAATACACATAAGTACCCCAGTTATATCTAAACGTAAAATCCTTTAGCAAGCCCCAGCACACGTGTGACCGGTCACGAACCACAACTTTGAGTGGTTACCAGTCCCGAAGTGAGTGGTAATAAATTTACTTCTAATATTAGAAGTATATATATATATATATATATATATATATATATACACAAACGTACAATCAATAACAATCAGAAACACCTA
>NC_068987.1:105558410-105559860 GCF_001194135.2 Octopus bimaculoides
TATATATATATATATATATATATATATACGTATATATACACACACCTACATACGTACAAACACAAACACATACATAGACACGTGTGTGAACTTATTTATACAAGCACACATAAAACATGATTGTTCTGATTAATATTCTTGCGTTAAAAGGAAGCAGATTAGAAAAAAAAAACCTATAGGACAGAAGAAACAACATCAACAACAATAACATAAATTACACATTTTTCTCTTTTAGTCTGAAAAAGTTTTATCGAACTTTCTAGATTTCTAGAATTAACTTATTCTTATTTGTCGTTTGCTGACTTAGATGTGATTGACTAACTTATTGCTAAAATTGATTTCTTTTGATTATCGACAAAGTCTAATATTTATTATTTGTTTTAAAGAGAAAGAAATGTTGTTGAATGAAACCTCGGCAGTATATTAAGGGTAGTTATTTTCAGCCATCAGAGAGGGAAGGCTCTATGTGGCTGTTCGATCTTCTAGAAATAACAGCGAAAATTTCCCCTGAAGTCAACGTTTTAATGATAAATTAGACTATATTGGACAAAGCAGTATTTGATACACAAAGCCTGTAGTAAATAAGTATACAAGAGAGGAATGTTTTTCCAGATAGCTCATGATCAGGAAGCTTCTTCAATGATGCTGAGGTGGGGTTAAACGAAATAATGTAAAGAACAGATTCTACTTTCGTCATTTCAAAAACGTAGACCTCAGCAAGGTCCGAGCTCAGAATAATGAAATACAAAGCAAACTAGATCCCGTAATGTATCTCGCTTTGTATCTTTTGTTGTTTAGCCTTAACTCTGTCTCAGTTCAGTAGATCTATGATCAAACGCTTTCCAGCTGTGGCCATCCTGTCTTTTCAGGGATACGTATGAATGCATTATCTAATGTATCCTTATATTAAAACTAAATAACAACTGTAGTGTGTAAATTGAGAGAGATTTGGCAGCTATTTTATGCAGATCGAGAAAACACATAGACGATCCCTCTGTTGCTGTCAATTCCGGTTCACTAGATTTACGTTGAAAGGCGTTACACCATGGCGATGACAGTCTTTTGGCACCTCAGGGACTAAACTGTTTAACGTACTTTTCTATGTTTAATATAGTAGGGTGTTGAGGTAAACTTAATTACCATTTATAACCACTCGAACGATACCGGCATAGAGGCTCTCTTCGTTTATCTTGTTCATTTTACTGTTCATTACTGACAAGTTTGTCTTACTCTTTTACTTGTTTTAGTCATTTGATTGTGGCCATGCTGGGGCACCGCCTTTAGTCGAGAAAATCGACCCCAGGACTTATTCTTTGGAAGCCTAGTACTTATTCTATCGGTCTTTTTTGCCGAACCGCTATGTTACGGGGGACGTAAACACACCAGCATCGGTTGTCAAGCGATGTTGGGTGGACAAACACAGAAACACAATCACACACACACACACACA
>NC_068987.1:105560132-105563947 GCF_001194135.2 Octopus bimaculoides
GGACTTCATTTTACATACATACATATACACACATGTCAGTCAGTGTAATGCAATTGGTGTTCTTTACTTTGGGTTAGCTTTAATCGTGTTAATTCACGATTCAAAGGCGTTTCAGTCGTCAATAATCCGTCGTTTGTTTCTAGATATAGTGTAGGTCTTAGGTCAGGTTATCCAACGTGTATATATATCCACGTCTTTTTTTCAGACGACCGGATGTGACATAAGAGAAATTTGGATGTCTTCAGGCTGTCACACACCACGTAGGGACATCTTCCCTCAAGTATTCCTTACTCTTTTTCTTCTTCTTTCCGCATATGTCGTGTCCACTTACCCCTTCCAGGCAACACACCGATAACTTCTCTCAGGACTTGCTCTCTGTTCGTCAATCTTCTGGAATACATTTCTTGTCCATGCTTTTCATGCAATTATCAAATTGAAGCTGTTCAGAAGAGAGAAAGATCAACTGTGTAGATCTCCCTGGTATCAGAGGACCTACAAAGACCAAAGGCAATGCTCCTCCAACACACCTAAAATATTACACCCCTCGCGTTTCACATATCCATGTATCCTTCAGATAATAAATCCTTATTTGTTTAACAGACAAATGCTTTATATTTTAACATTTTTATATAAACCGAGGATGTTTTCGCTTTGACACACTGGGTACGATTTCATTGAAAATTCCTACACAGTTGTTCTGTACGCCAATCACGAAAATCAAAATAATTTTTTTCTTTGAGAAATAGGTTATAAAAAATTTACGAAACTTCAAAAATACTGAAAATTCTTTATATAATTTTAACCTGTCAGATCCATCTATTCTCGACATTCCGGAAGTTCATAATTTGCTATTTGAATATGTCCCTACAGCAACTAACTGAAAAAATCGTAAGATTAGGATTTAGGTCAGGATTATTGTTTCGGTGTAGGTTTAAGGTTAGAGTTTAAATTTAAACTTTATGGTTAGGAATTGTAATGCGTTCAAAGTTCCTTTGTAAATGTTAATTTGTTGTTTCCTTTAATTTTCTTTCATTAGGTATTTTCAGCTTTAAATACTTTTATGATATTTTTATTAATAATTTCTCAAAAATCAAGTTGCATTGTTTCTTTGGAATGTTGCATCTTGAAAACAAAAACACCCCTTCACTCCCCCACCAAAAAAAAGAAGATACTTTCCATAGTGTCAGTAATGCATGCAGATTAGTTGAAATAAAAAAAAAATCAGTCTTTAAATGTTCACAAAATTTTATTATTAATTTGTCCCAAAAATGGGTTGTGCGTTTAGTAATCAGCATAAAAATCTACACCTGTGCAGAAATGTTGTATAAAATCGGATCACTTGAGTCAAACCAAAATGATCAAGATTTGAATCACGTAAGACATGTATAAAAATACGTGGACTACTCAAACAGGTTGTTAATACAAGAGAGATAATTATTTCTTTATATTATTTGGTGGGTTTAGAAGCTTGAATTTAAAATTAAACTATAAGAAAAACGATGCATAGAATATACAACCTATTTTTTTTGTTTACTTATTATGAAGTTCTTAAACTTTTTTAATTAGTGATAATCAAGCACAATTTCATTCTTTTTGAAATTGTCAGATATGTAAATTAAGCATTTTATAAACCGTGACCTTTCTTATAGATAGAAAATAATTACAGTCGGGAAGAAATTCTTGGAATGTATGGTTTTCTTTTCTTTTATCCTTCATAGATCGTTTGTAGTTCAGCAATCGAAAAAGTTCTTGGTGTTTACATACAGGGTAACTGTTTCCAAAGAGTTCTACCTTTGTACGTTGGTCTTATAGTAGCTAATATTTTAGTTTTAGCAACAAAAATTACTCAAGCCGATTTCGATAAATTCTTTCAGATGTAAATGTCGGCTTGGAGCTGCTACTTCATTATAAGAATCCTTCTTCACGGAGTGGGAGAGACATCTCTTTGTAAACATAACACCTCTACTTTTCGTCAACAGTCTGGTTGAATCTTTCTGAATTCACAACCAGAGAAAAAATATTTATAAATAAAATAAATAATTCAATAAAAGAATATATCAAGTTCACAAAGTGAAATAAATTGGTTTGCCGTTTAAGACCGATTTTCGAGAAAATTAAGTGAAATTTTAAACTGCTCTTCTTTCTAACTCTCAGGTTAGTTATCCAACACAATCAATGAACGTTCCTCCCTCGTCTTTAAAGGGTTATGTTCATAACAGTATTCTTTTCTCATCACAAGGCTCAATAATTTATTCTATTTCCTCAACTCTCTATAGTTATTATTGACTGAGAAGGTGTCTATATCTGCTCATGACTACTTAGGCTCCTAAAACAAATAGTAAAAGCATAGAGCGTGCTCCACGCTTGTCAGTGACAATCATTGTACTGTATAACTCGATGATTTCTTCCTGATATTTACTGGTATATGATTTAAACAGTCTGAGAAAGCATTCGTGGTCCTAATTTCCCAAAAGATGAACAGGAACCAAATAGGTTATAATGTCATTTTCTCCGAGCTATCAGGCACAGAGAAAATGAAATTTTAACCTAATTTCTCACTAGAAGTTATAAAATCCAAGTGAGTTTGAGTGGTAGATCTAATTTACTTTCCTGCATACATAGTCTCATCTGTATATTTTTCCATTCACTAACATGCAATAATCTAAGCTTACTATTAATTGCAATAAACTCATCGAATTACTTCTGTCCCACAGTTTAACGGGAGCCTCAAAGGCTATGGACAGCTCCACTTCTTTTCTATACTCGTTAATAAAGATTGGGGTCGCTGATTTATGATTACTTACTCTGGCTTAAGGTTAGTTAATCATCAGACAAGTAGTGGTTGTTTAAGCCCAGACAAACCTCACTTGAACAGAACTATGAAAAAAGGGATTCCAGCCACAACTATACTGTCTTTTTATAAATTTACATATCTAACATGTCCCTCATTTAATAATGATATTTTAGGGAAATTTACTGCCATTAATAAACTGTTTAGAGACTAAATAGAAGTCTTCCCTTTGATGAGGTTTGTTTATAAGAAAAGTTGGTTTTTGTTTTTGCAAGTGTTATTGTTGTTATTATTTGACCGTCGATAAAGGTGACAAGCTGGCGGAGTCGTTGGCACACCTGGTAAAATGTTTTGTGGCATTTCGTTCGTTTTTACGTTCCTCGGAGGCCGACTTTAACTTTCATCCTTTCGGCGTCGATAAAATAAGTACCAGTTGAACACTGCGGTTAATGTAATCGACTTATCTCCTACTCCGAAATTGCAGGTCTTGTGCCAAGATTCGAACTCATTATTTAACCATAGATCAGGTTTCATCAAATAAACGCAAAATGAAAGACGTCCCAGCCATGACTACCACGCTTTTTTCAGTCATATTTATATTACATTATTCAATGCCTCCACCATTTACAAATAACGATGATTATAAAGTGTAATTTAACGGAGATTTGGTTGCTATTATTTCTAGCAGGTCATCTAACCACCTGGAACCTCTCTTTTTGGCATATTTACCAGAACATTTGCCTATTATGAGGCAGTTTAATTCGATTAGCGAACAAAACATTTTTCATTATTGTGTCTTTGTAAAATGCCTGAAAATCACAACTCTTTATATTCTATCCCTTAAAAATTCAGGTTTCTTAAGTAAATAAATAATGTATTTTCTTGTTTTATGTGTGTGTGTATGTGTGTGTGTGTGTGCGCTTTTAAAAGGACCTACTGTTTACGTCCACTGTAATTTCCGATAATCTCCTTGTCCCACACTTCGTTCCTTTTCACACAAGAAAACACACACACACACACACAC
>NC_068987.1:105563957-105565035 GCF_001194135.2 Octopus bimaculoides
CTCTCTCTCTCTCTCTCTCTCACACACACACACACACACACACACACACACACACTCTCTCTCTCTCTCTCTCTCTCTCCCTCTCTCTCTCACACACACACACACAAATACGCATGCGCAAAGTAAACAATCAAAAGTGCAGATGCACGCATATACACACATTTCTCCTGACACATATTTTATTGATCGTGGGTTTTCCATTTTTTTCTTCTTCCTCAACACCAAAGTTCTATAACATACTAAACCAACTATTCGTGTTGCTTCTATGTGGGCTTCATATCTTCCTTAAAGGTGATAGAATAGGAGAAAGAAATAGAAATAGCAGAGTCAGGGAATACAAGACAGAATCTGAAAGAAGCATTGACGTATGTAAAGATATGCATACATATATATACATACACGCACGGACACATACATACGCACACATACACACAGGGAGTAAAGGAGAGAGAGAAGAGAAGAGAGAGAATAAAAAGAAATATAAAAGACAATGGAAAGACGGAAACAAAATGTACATTTGGAAAATTTCTCTTTGATGTCGATGAAGATATTCGCGATCTTTTCGAAAAGACGTAATAAATACAATTGCTCATACTAAACGCTTTATTTCCTTTGGCCAAACACAATAATTCTTTTAACACTAATTTCCACTCTATTGAATCTTCATGTCTGTTAAGGAGTAGAAGTCTTGAAAAAAAGGCCCCCCTCCCCACTCCAAACAATAACAACAACAACAGCAACATCAAAATCACCCGACAGAATAAAAGAAAAAATATTAAACAAAAGGTAGCGAGAGAAAAAAAAAATGAAATGAAACAAAAATACATTAAACAATATTTATTTTTGTGTTCTTTGGAAATCATTCGATCTTTTGTTCCTCTATACTCCTCTTTCTTCAAACATAAGATAGCGTTTTTTTTATTGATTGATAACCACGCAGTTCCTCATTGAAAACCATTTCTTCTGCTAACCGCACCCCACCCCTTTACACACATTTTTCACGACAATTCTGAAACGAAAGAAAAAAGGTATTGATTGGAATTATCATCATTACTATTATAACAGTAATTATTATTAT
>NC_068987.1:105565301-105567844 GCF_001194135.2 Octopus bimaculoides
TGCTACTGTTGTTCTTGTTATTTAAAGACTACAGACATGATGCTTCGAGCTCCACGCATTTTGGCATGCTAGTTGGGATAAAGCAATGGAGAGTGAAAAATGTTTCTGTGTTTGCGTTTTTTCTTTTTTTTTTGTTTACCTTGTTCATATGGTTGTTTGTTTCGGAAATTAAAGTACCAAAGAACTGTAACAGTAGATTAGATTATTAACAAGGTTTGCTCTGGTGAATGCCTTGCTATTTTCTTTGTCGCCTAACTGACTGACATTGCTGGTGAGTTAGAGTGAGAAAAAAGAAAAAAAGAAAACAGCAGAAAAAGAAAAATACTGTGATAGTTACTCCAGTTTATTGTCGAAAGATGAAATCACTTTTGACACGCCAGGTTATTGGAAAGAGCCAAGTAGCTTGGTTGTAATTCTAATGCGAACGCCTTGTTACACAGCCACAATGCTAGTTGATGTCAATAACAACAAATACAACAGCACTACACAACATGGCCAATGTGGCCGTATGTGGAAGTGAAACTTTCTAGAAATAGCAATGAAGGTCCTCTCAAAGCATATTTAATTGGGAGAAAGCATATTCAATAACACCAGTCTGGATGCATGCTGTTTGAAAATGAGTTTGAAGAAAAGACGATCAAGACTTGAATGATTTTGATCATAAGTTTACTCATTGAAAGTTCTCTTCCACCAGGAACGCTACAGTAACGTGTGAAAAATAATCCATCAATACTGACCAGATCATGCTGGTATCAAGTTCACAAGTCATGCAAGGTTTGGTCCCAGAACCATGGGCCTCCTACAAAATCGAACTCACACCACATAACATTGTGACATAACACAATTCCAACATCCAGATATATCTTGACAAAGAACTATCTCCTCGAATGAGCTATAATGTTCCAAAACATGAAATATGGTGTAAGCTAATATTGGCAAAATCCTGTGTCTGACCGATTGGCGGTAGTGCAGATTTTCTCAGTCAAAGCTCTCCAGAACTACTGAGTCGCGGTCTACCTGAGTCTGTTTATTCAGAGTGGTAGTAATAAACACACTTCTAGTGCAAACAACATTTCAAATTTTGCTGAGACATTTTTTCCTACGTCTCTGCAGAAACAGTGTATAAGCACTAAAAATTACCGAAGTCAATACGAAATACTATGCGTTCGCTCAACCTTGTAGAAATAGCGGTCTAGTCTTCCTCAAGATGGTGTTGGATAACTACCGAAACACCTCAGAAACATACACAATAAAACTTTGAATAATGCTGTTTTAGATATACTTAATCTAAACAAAGTACCATAGTAACAACTGAACCATGTTAATCATAGGTTTACTGGACTTGACTATTATATGTTACAACTTCCCAATAACGAAAGGGTGGATATGAACTCAGAACGTACATGAAGGTAACTAAAAACTATGAGATTATTAGTGCTTAGCTCCCTGTCAACATTAATCAACAGACGTATGATCAAAAGAATTCCAGTAGGGATGTTGGGGTTTGATAATCGTTTCTACTATAAAGACACAAAGCCTGAAATTTTTGGGGAGTGGAAATCGATTGAATTAACTCCAGCACTCGACTGGTACTTATTTATCGAACCCAAAAGGATGAAATGTAAAGTGGGCCTCGGCAGAATTTGAACTCCGAGCGTAAAGTCGGAAGAAATGCAGCTAAGCCTCTTGCACGGATTGCTTATGGTTCTGCCAGCTCGCCGCCTACATTTTTTTCTATAAGGCCTGAGCTTTTGGGTAGGTGCAGTAGTCGATTACATCGGCTCCGTGTTCAACTGGTACTTATTTTATCGACCCCGAAAGAATAAAAAGTAAAGTCGACTTCGGTGGAACTTGAACTCAGAAGCCCAACACGGACGAAATGCCGCTAAGCATTTTGTTCGGCCAGCTAGCCATTCTGCCATATTATTGGAACTAGTCAAAAAGGAAATTATTATTAAATTATACATCAAGATGTGAGTTGCAAATGAAATCTAATTTCCCCCCTTTGATCATAAGTGGGCCAACTATGACTATCCTGTTATTTGTCCAGTGAATTCTTCTATTAAGAAGGCAGGATGTATTTAAAGCGATCTCGCAGATAAGCATTGAGTACAAGCTCCATCAGTCGGCTTGAACAAGAGCTATTATTTATGGCAATATGCTTGGATGGATTTAGTCAACTTTACTACACCATTCACTACAAAAACTGGCTACATACCATCTAAAATGTGTCAATATTATGGACACACATTAAAGCGGCGAGCTGTCATAAGTGTGAGCACGCCGGTGAAAACGCTTAGCGGCATTTCTTCCGGCTCTTTACTTTCTGACTTAGAATTCCGCCCAGGTCAACTTTGCCTGTCATCCTTTCGAGGTCAATAAAATAAATACCACTTGAGCACCGGGCTCGATATATTAACTATCACTTTCCCTCAAATTTATTGTCCTTTGGCAAAATTAGTAAGAATTATTCGCAATAAACCACTTGTTGGTCTCTCTCTCTCTCTCTCTCTCTCTCTCTCTCTCTCTCTCTCTCTCTCTCT
>NC_068987.1:105567854-105573366 GCF_001194135.2 Octopus bimaculoides
CATTTTTTTAAAGATATGGACAGAACTGTTGAAGTATGGACGGGAATCTTAAACCTGGACAGTAAACTAGAACCAAAAAACAGACCACAGTTCTGGGCCAGTGCTCATAGTGTTGAATGAATTATCTGATAATATTTTCAATACTATGTCTTACTCTAGAGCAGGGGTTTTCAAACTTTTTGACTTGCGGACCCCTTTATATTTCAGGCTTTACCCCCTTATAAACGCTTATGAAATTTACACATAAATATTTGCTTAAAATAACATATATTTTTACATTTATTTATTTAACAGTATTTAACAAATAGGTTTATTGTCAATTAAAAGATTTCGATTAAAAAACCATATATAAAATCAAATTGCCCATAAAAAGTATTTGCTGTCCACGGACCCCTGTCTTGTCCTTGCAGACCCCCTGTGGTCCGGGGACCACAGTTTGAAAACCTCTGCTCTAGAGTATACCTACAGGTTTTCTTAGCCGTCAGTGCATTCGTAAATGCAGTGGCCGGCTAAATATTTTCCTATTGTATCAGTTGAGCACTGGGGTCGATGTAATCGAATTTCTCATTCCCTCAAAACTGCCGGCCTTGAGCCTTAATTAGAAAAGAATTCTCAACATGATCTCATTGCGTCGAAGCAATACTGAAGTCATTGGAAACTATTTGATGCGTCAGTGGTTATTGACAGCTGAAAGATATATTTCACATTTTTTAAAACCCTTGTCATATTTCTGATATCTCCTCCATACAGAATCTTCGACACTACAACCACCTTCATTACGAATCTTATCTGAGAAAAGCTTCTTAAAGGACTTCGGCCTAATTTAAAGTGAAAGCAAAATATCACTGATCGGCTTTAAATATAATTTAAACAACAAAGCAAAACAAAACAAAAAGTAATAATCAACAAACTCTTACTATTGACTTCCTCAGTTTTCTAAGGAAGAAAAAAAATCCCAGAAAGACAGAAGTAATGGAGAAAGAAACAAAGAATGAAAGCAATGTATATGCGCGCACGCATGTGAGTATGAGTGTCTGAGCGCGCGCATGCGTGTATGAATATGAGTATGTGTGTGTGTGTGTGTGTGTGTGTGTGTGTGTGTGTGTGTACATATTAAGCTAACATTGTGATTGCTAATACTAGCTGTAAATATTGATTAACTTTAGACGGAATATAAGAGAGATAAGCTCCTAGTGACACAAGACCGAGGCTGAGACTTAAGTTCGATCTACAGTTTCATGAGCTATGCCAATGCGCATCAATGATCATGGACTCCCTAACCCAACAACTCAGCATATTACTGGGTCAATATTTTTGGACCCAACCATTAAGGCCATCAAGTATTTTCCTTTTCTCTTTGAATTCTTCAGCATCCTTCTTTCAGTTTCTTTTTAATTAACTCTAAACATTGAACGCGTTGGCTTTTCATACGATGGCCAAGTTTAAAAGTGAGACGCTCTTAGTCGTGAGCGAATGAAAAAGTCATCTGGTGATGACCTGGTGGTTCAGATATTGCAAACAACATTGTGTGTGTGTGCAAGGCCAACACAATAATTCTGCCCTGAAGAGAAAACAACAGAGAAAGAAGTGGCAGAACACCCATAACAATTTCCATGGCCTCCAAGACAGATGGAACTAAGAGTGGAAGATATTCTCAGCCTTGTTCAAAAGCATTAGCTAAAGGCATCTGGTCATAGTGTAACACCGGGTTGCAGATTAATTTTACAATTAAAGAACAAAGATGGTTCCTCCGACGGGTTCCCATCACAGTTTCTGACAAGCAAATTTTACTCATAAGGATTTGGTTGCCATGTAGGTATAGTAAAAGACACATAATCAAAATACGGCGCACTAACATAAAAATGCAGTCCATCTTTTCTTTGCATTTTTGTGATTCTTCTTTCTTCTCAGAAACTTAAATGCCTTTTATGGTGAATGTTCGGTGATGGTTTGTATGCAGACGACGTGGAAATTAACATTTGCTACTGAATATGGCACAAATGAATCTTAAAAAATCGTTTTTAGTGTTAAGGCTTTTGGGTATGAGGCTTCTCTGAACTCTAAAGAAACAGCAATTTTTGCCATATTTCTGTCTGGTCTGAATCTCTCGCGGTTATTTCATTTCAGGTCGGTATCAGTTCTTTCAAGCTTCTTATAGAATTGGATAGCTTTATATTAATCTACTTTCATATATTTCAGAAGGATAAAGTGTGGTTGAAGTATCGTTGAGCGAATTTTAATTCAGCCATAGTTGCAGACTGTTTAATGTAGTATGAGGAGGTTTGTTGTGGTGGGAAGAGTAGACTCAGCTTCATATAAAATCGATTCAGCGTAACGTAACGGGACACGCACGCACGCACACACACACACGCACGCACACACACACACACACACACACACACACACACACACACACACACACACACACACACACACACACACACACATGAACTGGCCATAAACCCAACCGCATATATTAGCCAAACATATCTAAACACCTCGGCACACAAACGAAGGCATTACACTACACTAACTAAAAAACCTATACACTCTATCAAATAAGAAAGGTTACTCGAAAATCTTGCGCACACAAACGCGTATGCAGACCCATGTTCTTTTATTCTTTTATTCTTTTATTTGTTTCAGTCATTTTACTACGGTCATGCTGGAGCACCGCCTTTAGTCGAAAAGATCATCCCTCAAGACTTATTCTTTGTAAGCCTAGTACTTATTCTATCGGTCTCGTTTTGCCGAACCACTAAGTTACAGGGACATAAACACACCAACATCGGTTGTTAAGCGATGGTGGTGGTAGTGGGGGAGCAAAGACACACACACACACACACACACACACACACACACAAATATATATACATATATACGACAGGCTTCTTTTAGTTTTCGTCTACCAAATCCACTCATAAGGCTTTGGTCGGCCCGAGGCTATTGTAGAAGACACTTGCCCAAGATTCCACGCAGTGGGACTGAACCCAGAACCACGTGATTGAGAAGAAAGCTTCTTACCACACACCCACGCCTATATTATATATATATCTTGCATATATACCCAAACATGCATAGAAACTGGCCCGTTCAGACTAACACCATAACCCTACAACAAATGCCCAAACGCACACACACTAAATCGAGTGGCATATTTTAAACAAAAGACCCCACAGCCAGCACCTTCGAAACACCTCAGAATCATACACAATAAAAATATCAATGGATATATTCATTCTAAAATTAATTTTATACATATATTCACGCTTAGACCTACACTAATTATAATTATGGGGCCAGTGATTCCTCGTTAGCTGGTAGATATCGAACATGTACGCATGGATATGCACAGCGCATATGAATTACTTGCCCCTGATCACATAAGCTTGCTAGTTATTACTTGAACTGCCGTAACGGACTGAGCTCTATAAAAGGCCGTTTGAACTTAGAAAAGCGGCGAGCTGGCAGAAACGTTAGGGCGCCGGGTGAAATGCTTAGCGGTATTTTGTCTGCCGTTACGTTCTGAGTTCAAATTCTGCCGAAGTCGACTTTGCCTTTCATCCTTTTGGGTTCGATAAATTAAGTACCAGTTATGCACTGTGGTCGATGTAATCGAATTAATCCCTTTGTCTGTTCTTGTTTGTCCCCTCTATGTTTGTCCCCTTGTGGGCAATAAAGAAATAAGAAACGGGCAAAATGCTTAGCGGTATTTCGTCTGTCTTTCCGCTCTGATTTCAAATTTCGTCGAAGTCGACTATAACTTTCATCCTTTCGGGGTCGGTAAATTAAGTACCAGTTGCGTATTGTGGTCGATTTAATCGACTGGCTCCCCACCGCCAAATTTCGGGCCTTGTGCCTAGAGTAGAAAAGAATATTGTAGAGGAGGAACTTCCAGTCGGAGCGTCCAAATTCTCCGGGAGTGCGTGATAGCATTTCAGGGGTTGCAACAGAAAGGGAAAATATGAACCATATTAACATCGCTTTTCAAAATAAAATGTTTAACTGTCTTAAAACTTGATTGCATTAAGCACAACGCTCACATTATTTCCTTTGCACAGCACGGTTCGTAATTCAGTTAAAAAGGAAAAAGGAGTTACTAGAAACTCTTTCACCTGTTCGTTGCTGCTGCTGCTACTACTACTACTACTACTACTACTACTACTACTACTACTACTACCACTACTGCTGCTGCTGCTGCTGCTGCTACTGCATAAACATATATGAAAATTCTCATGTGTGCGTAGCTGTCTCTCTATACTATATGTTACACTTACATAGATACACACATAAAGACACATACACTCATACACGTATATATATATATATATATATATAGGGGTCAGCCACACTTAAGTGGCAATATACTACACTTTATCGTGCAGTTACTGTTAATACTTCATTTAGAGAATTAACATTGCTTATATATATATATATATATATGTACGTATACACACACATGTATATATACGTACATATGTATGTATATATATGTATTTATGTAGGTATGTACGTGTATATATATTTAGGAATACATATTCTATATCTGTCTGTCTGCTTGACTATGTATGAATGTATGTATCTATCTGTGTGTATGTGTGTGTATGTATATATTTATTTGTGTGTGTCTATAATATGTATAAATGTATATGTACGTATTATGTATTATATTATTCTTTAATTAGTTTCAGCCAATGAACAGTGGTCGTGATCTGTTAGTACCTATAAAGGTATAGTTTTTTATATCGGTTGCAGTATTTCTTTTGTCAACCTCGGACGAAATGAAAGCAAATTAGTCCTACACACACACACACACACACACACACACACACACACACACACACACACACACACACACACACACACACACACACACACACACACACACACACACAGACGGGTGTTATTTGTATGAATGTATGTCTCTCTCTATATATATACATATGTATATACGCATATATAAATAGACATACACACACACGCACATATACACATACAGAGTGAGTGAGAGAGAGAGAATCTCTATTTGTACCGCCTAACATTCATACACATATATATGTGTGTGTGTCTGTGTATATAAATATACATATGTATATAGATGTATGCCTATATCTGTATATGTGTGCGTGTGTGTGTGTGTGTGTGTCCGTATTTACTTAGATACGTCATTTGCCAGGGGCATTAGAAATAACACAGGAATTCTATTATTTTTCTCTTAATTCTTAAGTTAAAGTCAAGGAAGTTCTTCCAATTCATTGAGATAATTAGATACAAATGACTTTTATGGTCTATTAATAAATTTCTTTTACAGATTTTTCACTATCTTTATTTTTGTGTTTTGTCGAACGTTCTCGGTTTAAATAGACTCTATTTAAATATCTCATCTCGTTAAAGAATTAATGAATAATTTTCACTGCATACATTCATACATGAATACACACACACACACACACACACACACACACACACACACACACACACACACACACACACACACACACACACACACACA
>NC_068987.1:105573376-105578566 GCF_001194135.2 Octopus bimaculoides
ACACACACACACACACACACACAAACACATGTTCGCGCGCGTGTGTGTGTTTTATGCGTATTCTTTTACTTTTATTCTTTTACTTGGACAGCGGCCATCACTCTTATACAAAGGACAGAAGACGGTGTTAAACGACGAAAATAAACAATATTTATAAATGAAATGGTTCGTGACAATCGGTCGGATATTTCATTTAGCTATTTTAAGGGAAAATTCCGGTTCATTTTCATGTATAATTTCTTTACTACTGCTACTACTACTACTACTACTACTACTACTACTACTACTACTACTACTACTACTACTACTACTGGGTTTTAAACCTTGACATAGGCCAGCAGTTTTTGAGGAGAGGGAGTAAAATCGACAACATCGACACCAGTATTTTACTGGTACTTATTCTTTTTGACACAGAAAAGATGAAAGGCAAAAGGGATCTCGGCAGGTTTTGCAGTCAGAATGTTGAAACGGACGAAATGCCACTAAGTATCTTGTCCGGCGTGCTAATGGTTTTGTCAGCTTGTCGTCCAAATCTTTTCCAAAATAAGCACAAGGCCTGAAATATTAGGGAAGTGGAGAAATCGATTACATCGATCAAGTGCTCAACTGGTAATTATTTTATCGATCTCGAAAAGATCAAAAGCAAAGTCGATTTCGGTGGAACTCTGAAATCAGAAGGTAAAGGCAGACAAATTTCCGCTAAGCATTTTAACCGGCTTGCTAACGACTCTGCCAGCTCGACCCCTTAATGAAAACAACAACAATAATAATGGCTTCAAACTTTGGCACAAGGCCAGCAATTTTGGGGGAGGAGGACAGCCGATTACATCAGCCCCTGTGCTCAACTGATACTTTTTTTGATCTTTGGCGGAATTTGAACTTAGAGCGTAAGGATGGACGAGATGCCGCTAAGCATTTTGCTCGGTATATTAACGATTCTGTCACAAAATGTTAAAAAAAAAAAAAAATTAACCTGAAGGCGGAGACCTCCGAGGGCGACTCGTGAAAATCTGATAAAAACCACTGAAGCAATTTGTCTTATCCCAGGCCTGTTCACTCCGAACATGCTCACCGGTCTCATCCACCTTTCAACAGACTTACTGCTGTTATTATTGTCGTTGTTGATGTTACTGTTGCTGCTGGTTACTGGTTATGTCACATGTGGGTTTCTCTATAGCTGTGGCTTACTGTTACGTAGTCTTATCCAGGCTACATCGATATGATAATCTACATTAGTAATACGTTAGCTTATCCTCATTAATCAAGATGGTAATTTATGTCGTATCCTTGAAAATAATGTTGCTGCAGTGAAGATTCTTTTCCCACCTGATGTTAGAAAGTTGCTTTGTGTCGATTATGATGTGCTGAGCATGTTGGCTATGAAGATTCAGTCGACGAATAAATCTTCACCAAAGAAAATATTCTTTGGTCATATCTACTGACATCGCCAGCTGTTTCAGGATATGAAACTTCTCTGTCAATCATAGACTACAGCTTCATGTACCATTCGTATATAGAGTGGAGTTGGCCACGTCATTACAAGTTATGGGTGTCTAGAAAGCAAATCTGTCCCAACAAAATATAATTGTAATGTTGGTATTTAAACGTTTGTGATAGTTGAACGTAGTTAGAAAATGGAATATTAGTAGAGATAAAAAGTTCTTGAATCTATTGGGTTATATATTTCTTTATTTAATACTTATTTAAGCAAGCTCTACATGCGACAGAAAAACGTATCGTTTACTGTTTTACTACAAAAACGAACTTATCCTTTCGAATCCCGTGAAAGGCAAGTTTAGTGCTCGTGGGTGACAACGCCAAAAAGACACAGAAATGCATGCGTCATGCAACCCAGCACATCATGAGTGTTTATAACATTCCACACACACACACACACACACACACACACACACACACACACACACACACACACACACACACACACACACACACACACACACACACAAACACACGCAAGAGCACAGAGTGAGAGGGAGAGAGAGAAAGAGACAGAGCAAGTCGCTTAAAACTACTTAAATATTTAACGAGTAGTAGTTACTGCTTTTACTTATCTGCATATGAGCTCACGCGCTGGAAGCGTTTGTTACTTGACTAACCTACCGAGACAGTGTTTGTGTGAATAAACTGTAAATAATTCAACATATATCATAATTTAGTTTAATTAACTTATTTGCAATACACACAGACACTCATACATATATACAAATTTATATGCATGTAAACGTATATTATATTTATATATTTATATGCTTATATTCATATATACCTACACACAAAAACATACGTAATTCTCTGTGGGCAACATAAATAGTTATTCCGTGACTACATAATAGTAGTACTGTAAAGCAATTTTGTTGACAAAGCATAAATCAAAGAGTCAAAGAAAATGTTTGAAAATTGGAAATATTTTGAACATCGCTACTTATTATATACGAATACATACATACATTCGTACATATGTGTGCCTGTCTGTCTGTCTGTCTGTATGTATGTCTACATATGTATGTATGTGTATGTATGTATGCATATATATATATGTATCATATATATGTATGTATACACATATATACATATATATATAAATGTCTCTCCTCTCTCTCTTCCACTCTCTTTCTCTTTCTCTCTCTCTCTCTCTCTCTCTCTCTCTCTCTCTCTATATATATATATATATATATATATATATACAGGGTACGATGGGTGAATTATCGCCATTTTATATTTTTACTTTCGCACATGCTGATGATTTGTTTTTGATTTTGTCGACTACACAGTATAGTAGGATCAGTTGGGCACCGTCTGTGAAGAAACAGAACCATGACGCAATTCACTTTGCCAGAAATTTGGAAACAACATGCTGTACTGCTTGGCACTGGAAGCTTCAATACGAACGTTTCAGAGTGTCTGGGTTTCAATCTGAAGACAGTGCATGTATCGAGAGTGATAAAAGTCAAACATCCAGGCAACATCATGGTGTTTGGAGTGATCACTAGTGATGGCAACGTAATGCCTCCATTCATCTTCCCACACGGCCGCAGACTCAACACGGAAGCCTTCATCAAGTGCCTGGAGGAGGTAGTGCTGCCCTGGATAAAGAGAGTGGCTGCTGGAAGACCCTCTGTCTGGTGACAGGACTCTGCATCATGCCACACAAGCAGGAGAACCCAGCCATGGCTTTCAGACAGCTTCTGCGATCACATCACCCCTAACATTTACTCTTTAGTATTTCAAGATTTTTCATGTGATTTTGGGCAAATATACTTGTTAAAATGAGATGTCAGTGTTATTTTCATTTTTGCGTAATTTAGGCGACAGTTTAAAACAAGTACTGGGTTCAATTTGTTCAATTAACTCTATAAGACGGTGCTACAGCATAGCCGCGGCCCAGTGATCGAAAGAAGTAAAAGAGTACAATGATATACGATAGATTTACGTGCTCAATGCAAAAATGAAAAAAAAATAACGTGATGGTCACTTTGTTGGAATGTCTGTTAGCTGTAGGTGTGCCTGATCAGAGGAAAACATGGGTTTAATAAGGAGAAGGAGGAGGAAGAGGAGGAGAAGAAGAGGAAGGAAGGGAAGAAGAGGAGGAGCAGGGGGGGAGAAGAAGAAAAAAAGAAAAAGAAGAAAACATGGGTTTAACAAAGAAGAGGAGGAGAACAGGAAGAAAGAGGAGGATGAGGAGAGAAGAAGCAAATGAACAAAATGAAGAAAAACATGGATTTAACAATGAGGAGGAGAAGAGGAAGAAACAGGTGGAGGAAGAGAGAAGAAGAATTAAAAAAAAGAAGAAGCAGAAAAATCATGGGTTTAGCAAAGAAGAGGCGGACAAGAGGAAGAAAGAGGAGGAGGGGGAGAAGAAGAATCAGAAAAAGAAGAAACAAAAAAGAAACTATGAGTTTAACAAGGAAGAGGACAAGAAGAGAAAAGAGGAGGCGGAGGGGAGAAGAAGAAGAAAAAGGAGAAAAAGGAGAAAACATGGGTTTAACAAGGAGGAGGAGGAGGAGAGGAAGGAAGAGGAGGAGGGAAGAAGAAGCAGCAGAAAAAGAAGAAACTGAGGGGAAAAAAAAAGAAGACAACGATATTTTCCACTCAGTGCACTTTAATAGGGAAATCGTAGAACAGGTAGAAACATTTAATCATATGGCTCACAGCAGCTCATCAATGGTTTAGATTTTTCTGCCTGAGCAAAAAGTTCATATAAGCCTCAGAGTAATGCTAAAATATATTCTGTTGGTCCAATCATCCTCCATGAACCCCTTAGACCGAGGGGCTATTTCAGAATTATATTTTCGAGGTATTATCTTGAATCTAAGGCTGAATGAAACTTTAGAAAGAAAACCAAAAGCAAAGATTTCCAGCGCCTTGAATCCCCGATTCCAATAATGTTATGCTTTAGTAAGTTGTAATATTAGAACCCAAGATGGAGGCAGATTCTATTTAAATGCAAGAGTAATTCAGTACACGCCTACATACGAACATATCGGTACACGTACACTCATGTCTATCTATCTATCTATCTATCTATCCTTCTGTCTGTCTGTCTGTCTGTCTGTCTGTCTGTCTGTCTGTCTGTCTGTCTGTCACACACACGAGCAGATATAAATATAATTTCATATAAATGTGCGTATAAACAGGCGTTGACACTAACACGCGAGCGCATATGTTTCGGGACAAAACCGCATATATCCGAACACACACAAACACACAGACACACACATACATTTATATAGACAAACATATATACACTTCTGCATATGTGGGCACTTACATGCAATTGAATATATCGTACACACACAAATGTAAGTATATGCATTAATATGCACATTAACACATTCATGCACGATACACACGTGTGTGCGTGTGTCTGTGTAGATATATGTATTTATTTATTTATGGGTTTCAGCCAAGTGGCTGTGGTCATGCTGGAGCACCACCGTGACTTTCCGTCTTTATGCTGTGCTCTCTTCACGTTCCTTGCATGGCTCGCCTCCTCCATTTGATATAGTCCAATCAAGAGTTTTGATGGCACATCTGGTGTATAAACTGTGTCTCATTTCGAGCCATTGGTTCGTCTGGTATTGTGGAGAGGAAAGCGTCGAGTTTTGTCTTGAAGACCTCTATATCCATGTCTACATACGTATATATATATATATATATATATATATATAT
>NC_068987.1:105578828-105583879 GCF_001194135.2 Octopus bimaculoides
TATATATATATAATTATTTATACGTATATATGCATGTATATATGTATATATACATACATACATAAATATATACATACATACATATAAAGTAATGTCTTTTGCCATTTCAACAAGGCTGTTCTATAAAAACTACGTTACTACCATGTTTTTAATCCCTACCATCTAGCGGTGACAAGATCAGTAGACCCGTCTAGTTTTAAGGTATTTGCCTCCGTCAGTACTGGATACCTGTCTTCTAGACATGGCGATTGTTCGTCCTAACTCGTAATATATACAAAAATAAGCAACTTTCAGGCGCTGATTTTGTAGAAAGCAAACTAGCTAGTTCCAAAATCTCTATAAAAGATGTAACTAGTAACAATACTGAAAAAGATTTTAGAACTAGCGTCTGAATGTCGCTTAATTTTCTATATATTGCAACTTAGGACGAACGACTACCATATCTAGCAGATAAGTGTCCAGTACTGAAGAAGGGAAACACCCTGATGCCAGACTAATCTACAGGTCTTTTCACCACTAGATGGTAGGGGTTCGCTCCCCAACACGTAATTTTTCGGGCACAGCTTGTATCGTTAACCAGCTGGAAGAGATGTCCTCCTGGGGTTAAAAACATGGCAGCAACGTAGTTCCGTACGGAACTACCATTTTGAAGCAGCAACAAATATTACTTTTCCGTATTGTTACTACTTACATCTCTTATAGAACTAGCTGGCTTTGTGGTAAGTAGCTTGCTTACCAGCCGCATGGTTCCGGGTTCAGTCCCACTGCATGGCACCTTGGGAAAGTGTCTTCTACTACAGCCTCGGGCCGACCAATGCCTTGTGAGTGTATTTCGTAGACGGAAACTGAAAGAATCCCTAGAGGCGAACTGGCGTACCGCTTTAGAAGGGCACTAGACTAGCTTAAGCTTAGAAATAAGGTTGTAGAAAGGCTAGGTTACCCTTTCAAATCACTTATCAGTAGGACCTACCCTTTTAATAGAATACCCTGTACTAATAGGAACTGTAATGTATGTAGAGTTAGCCCACAAACAAATTGTAAAACTAGGAATGTAGTCTATAGACTAAGATGTACAGAGGGACGGTGCAGAAATAAGACAACGACGTGTGTAGGGGAGACAGCACGTAGCATAGGAGAGCGGATTAATGATCATTTGAGGGAACTCAAGGTAGAGAAGAGCTCGTCGGTACTATACCAACACGCCGAGCGGGAACACCGGGGCTCACTAAACAACATAGAAGTAAAAAAATTTTGTCCACACATAGAACAGACGCAACGCTTAGACAAATTACGGAAGCTACACACATAATAGAAACACGCATTCCAAGGAGAAAAGTATTAAAAATAACCATAACAAATATGGATGTATAAACGCTCTCGGGCAAGCTGCATGGCGCGATCACACTCACTCATACAAGCATCCACGAAAATGTGAGCATACGCACACGTGAGGTTTAGTTCACTCATAATCACAAAGCGAGTTAACTATCTCCTTGGTGTTTGTAAGAATGGGGAGGTTAAAAGTACTAGGCGGTGCTCCAGCATGGCCGCAGTCAAATGACTGAAGCAAGTAAAAGAGTAAAAGAGCAATATATATATATATATATATATAATATATATAATATATATATAATATATATATATATATATATATGAAACCACTGTATTATCTAGAAATATAAGTAGTATTGTTCTTTAATAACCCTCAACTATTTTAATCTGTTTTCCTCCGATTCACTGCACTAGCACCTCCAAGATTGAATGGTCTAAATGATAATGGTGCGAAACCACGATGATATTTTGGTTCATAGACTGACGAGGAACACTCAGCTGCGAATATTCCGTGTATCGTGTCATTGTCTATATTCCTCGTCCGTTAAGTCTTCGTCTAGTTACCCATTTGCTCTGCTTTCGTCTAACTTTTTTCCTTGTGTTTTGTATATATGGTCATTTGGAGGCGCATGGTTTAATGTTATGGTATTTCACTTACGATCGTAAGATTGTGGTTTCAATTCCTAAACCGGACGATGCTTTATGTTGTTAAGCAAAACACTCCATTTCCAGTTTCTCCAGTCCACTCAGCTGGCAAAAATGAGTAACCCTTCGACGGACCGGCGTTCCCTCCATCGAGGGGAATACAGACTTCACATAATCCGGGAAACCTGCCTAATGAGCATATGGGTCGGGAAGGAAATCTGATCCTATTTGATATCAGGTCATGTGCAAATATAATTTAGCATAGCATTAGGCTTCCTGATATTTTTCTTAGTACACAAACACACACAAACACACATACTCGTAGACGTACCTATATAAGCGTGTTCTCACAAAAATGCACGCACATTAGCGTTTAAATTTACGTATTCTGACATATTTAATATTCAAATACACACGTATGTTTCGAAAGTGAAAATGTACAAACTTAAATAGTTGAAGTTGCATCCGAGCAAATATGTATTGTGTATGTGAGAGTGTGTGCGTATGTGTGAGTGTGTATGAGTGTGTGTATGTGTGCGTGAGTGCCTTTCTTCCCATCTATCTATCTATCTATCTATCTATCTATCTATCTATCTATCTATTCATCTATCTATCTCGCTTTTCATATATTTCGTAATATTCTACTATACACACAAACGCAAGTACGCGAATGCTCACACATACGCATACATTTAGACACACGTAACATACACACACACACAGACACACACGCACACACACGCGTGTGTGTATTTGCATATGTATATTTCTGTGTGTGTGGGGGTATGTACATGTATGAGAGCTGTTATGCCTTCGTGTGTGTTGCATCCTTGACATACGATGTCAGATGTTCAGCATTAAGGTAAGAAAACGTAAAAGAAAACGTAAAAGAAAACGAAGATCTCCATTTCCAATTAATGTCTGTAACGTCGATGCCTAATTCTGTTTAGTTTGTTTTTCGCCGACTTTCTTTCATCGTCATATCCTCCTCCTCCTCTTCCTCTTCCTATACTCTTTTCCTCCTTCTCCTACCCTCCTCCTCCTCGTCGTCGTCGTCGGGGTCATTATTATCATCAACGTTACGGTAACCATAATTGCCAAGAAAATTATCATCGTCATCATCATCATCATGCATCATCATTTGTCATCATCATCATCATCATCAATTTCTAGCCCCACCAGTGCTACTACCAGCACCATCACCAGCAGCAGCAGCAGCACCACCACCACCACCACCACCATCATCATTACTATTTTTTCTTCATCTGACTTTTCTCCAATTTCTTCCACGATCTTCTCTCATACATTTTCACACAGATATACGCGTTTGTGTGTAGCATACATATGTAATTATACTACAACAAACGTATTTGGTTGCATGTATACACACACACACACACATATATGCAACTATAAATGTATATGTGAGTATGTGTTTGTGTGTGTTTGTGTATTTTTCATACAGGCGTGTGTTCATACATACATACATGCATTCATACAAAATACATATCCAAACATACCTAGGTAGGTAGATGCAGTGAACCAAATACAGATTCATGATAATAGGATAATAGAAAGGGAACAACATTTGAAGGTAAGATGACTGAAAGAACCAACGCTAATGCTTGGTTTTCATAACCTCTGCAGACTTAGTATAGAGATGAGCACCACATGGGGTCCGGTAATTAAAAACCGAAAGAACATTAAACCAACGACCATAAAGAGTAATGTTCAAAGCTTCTTATTTTCCACTATGTAATTCTCCCTGTACGACAATGAGATAGTTAATATAAGAGATACAAGTGCTGATTACGCATTAGATATACGTGTTTAGTTATGAAGGCGCATAGCTCAGTGGTTAGAGCGTCGGGCTCATGATAATGAGGTAGTGAGTTTGATTCTCGGGCCGAGCTGTGTGTTGTGTTCTTGAGCAAGACACTTTATTTCACGTTAACTCAGCTGTAGAAATGAGTTTCAACGTCACTGGTGCCAAGCTGTATCGGCCTTTGCCGTTCCCTTGGATAACAGCAGTAGCATGGAGAGGGGAGACTGCTATGTATGAGCGACTGCTGGTCTTCCATAAACAACCTTACCTGGATTTGTGCCTCGGAGGGTAACTTTCTAGGTGCAATCCCATGGTCATTCATGACCGAGTGGGATTTTTGCCCCCTTTGTTTATGAATGTTTAAATTGTGGAAGCGATTTCAATTTCTTCGTCAGTCAAGCTATATATATTTTGCCTCATACATAATAGACTAGACGTATCTCAAGTAGTATAATAATAATGATGATAAGAATCGCAATAATCGTTAGCACACAGAGCAAAACGGTTAACAACATTTTGTCCGTCCATACGTTCCGAGTTCAAATTCCGCCGGGGTCGACTTTGCCTTTCACCCTTTGGAGGTCGATTAAATAAGTACCAGTTGAGCACTAGGGTCGATGCAATCGATTTAGTCCCTCTCTCGAAATTGTTGACCTTCTGCCAAAGTGTGAAACCAATAATAAGGACAGTATTCTTAGTATGGACAAAGAAGGAGATCAAACTATCGATGTGGATGTAAGAGAGGATTGGGATTTAAATTTAGTAAGCATTATAGACTATGACAGACACTTGGTAAAGGCTAGAAGGGACAGCAACCGAAGCATTGTGTTATCCTGAACCAAGGATTTCACAATGCACTGTGTGTATAATAATGAAAATTCCTCATTTTAGCAATTCGGAAAAAAACGACGCTACATGCTTAGACATACACAATCACATACACAAATGCACATACATCTTTATATATATATATATATATATAGTTATCGCCAAGCCAACATGGCAGTCCCAAAATTAGGACGAAAGCTGCCGTGAATTAGCTCCAAGAAGCCATCGCCTCTAGCTAGCTATGTGACACACGAAACCTGTGTCCTTTATAACCTTCGAACAGGGGAGGTCAGCAGTGTCCCCCTGCTGGTTTGGCATCTGCAGACTAGTTTCAGGGTGTTGCCCCTTGTCAATGCAGAGCAGCCTCCCCTGTTCGAAGGTTATAAAGGACACAGGTTTCGTGTGTCACATAGCTAGCTAG
>NC_068987.1:105583982-105585111 GCF_001194135.2 Octopus bimaculoides
TATATATAAAAAATTTTTCCCGAATTTGTGTAAATGTGTATAGAATAATATATCAGTTGAATAAAGTTAAAACATGGTCTGATTTTCACGTTTTTCCTTGTGGCATTTAAATAAGTATATAAATTCTTTTACAATGTTGAAATGTGTTAAACATCAAAAAATTATTTTGTAATGTTTGACATCGACGTCATCATCGTTATCATCATCACCATCTCTAGCACCACCAGCGCCACCACCAGCACAATCACCACCAGCATCACCACCATATATACATACACACACATGCAGTCAAATACGTTTGTTATAGTATAATTACATTATGCTACACACACATTCGTATATGTGTGTGTAAATGTATGAGAGACGTTCTTGGACGCAAAAGAGACACCTATAGAACAACTTAGGGCAACACGAAAAAGATGAACCCATCAACAGAACACAATACCATTTCTAGTAACACACAATCATCAAAACAAATTTGCCAATCATTAAACAAAGGGAAAAATCAAAAGAAAACACAATAACTAACTAAACACTAATCTTACGCACATAACCTACAGAAACTATTAACAAAGGCAAAATTCAACAGAAACAAACAGGGTAAAAAATTTACAGTATCCAAGTATAATGATAATAGATGTGGAACGTGTCAATACATGCATACTGGTAGGTCCTTAAGAACATAAAATAGACAGATTTTCGCAAGTACAGATATGAACTGCAAAAGCAGAAATTAGATCAACTGTATTAAATGCCCGAATTGAGAGGGACTATATATTGGCGAGACAGGGAATGCATTATCGGAACGCTTACGAGTCCACAGACAACAAATCCGGAATACTAATGTTCGCCAAATTCCACTGAGCGAATATGTGGCCAGAAAAGGTTTCTAATTTTTCCTTTCCACAAACTACTTTATATATATATATAATAGACAGAATGAGATGACAAAGCTAAGGCTGTGAGGAGTTTTCAGGACATTTATAAGAAAATAGTGTTACAGCTGTTTCTGGGATATTATGGATATTCCTTCATCAGAGACGGTGTGAGAAGTTTAAATAGAGGAAGTATTTGAGTTAGAATTATTATGGAAAAGGAGGAGATAGGGAATATAGAGGGAAATAAGAGA
>NC_068987.1:105585121-105590633 GCF_001194135.2 Octopus bimaculoides
TAGTTGCAGTTCCATTATTTGAGGAAAATGGTGTATAGAAGTGGTAAAAAAGTTTCCTGTACATGGTATGTAAGTTCGAATAGCAGTTCATGTTTAGTCATTTCATAGTATAGAGCCGTGGAATCTGTGTTGCTCGTTCAAAAGGGTTTTGTAGTGTGAATGAAAATTTTGAGATTGTTTTGGTAGTATTTGTGGATAGACAAGGGAGGAGAGATGTGTATGATTAGAAAGAGGAGATAGGTCAAATTGCAAACAGTAGGAGAAAATGGGAAGAAAAAAGAGAGAGAGAAAAAACAAGAAGTGAAAAAAGCGAGAAAATGAAGAAAGGGTGAAAGAAGTGAGAAAAGGAGTGTTCGTTTGTGGTCAAGATAATGTGATGGGTGGATGGGAGTGGAGCAGGGATGGGATAGGGTAGAGAAAAGGTATGGGTGGGGTGATACCGAAGTGAGTAGTAGATTTGGTAGTAAAATTTGAAGTGGAGGGAAGAATACAAGGATCTCGAATTACTATAAATAGACGTATGTCATAGGTTAGTGATAGGTAGGAATCAGAGAGGAGGAAAGAAGGCATAATGACATACGCATGCATGGACTCACATACATATACATGTGCGAATATGTATACATACATATACACACATTGTAGAAGATCTAATGTAATTTATAAATGCCCCGTCTTCAACACATTACACAATTCTACAGCTACATATATAGGGTCAACCATATGTTTTAAACAACGATATGTCACTCATCTCAATTCTTTTAGATACAAGAAACACAGTAAATCCACAACACTTGCCAGTCACACACATCATCTCAAAAATAGAAATATTCCCAACATTTTGTCACGGTCCATAATAGATTCACAGCTTCCATACCAAGGTCAACGCTTAGCCTTAAGCTATGCCTGAAAGAGTATTCCACATATTAAAACACAATTCCTCAACACTACTAAATAAATATCATGAGGCCCTAAGTACAGGCAAACACCGCTTTATTTTCATACCTTCAAATTTTACCGCAATATGTATGTATCGCGCTAGCCACGAAACCTTTTTTTCTATTTCCTCTCCCTGTTTATTTCTGTGTTCCTTTCTGCTCGAAACGTAAAAGACTTTCTCATTTCCCGAGCGTAAAGCTAATACATCTGTTTGTTGTTTACACACCCGTCTTTGTCTTTTATTTTTTTTGTAAATTCTCACTATATATATATATCAAGGGAGTTAAACGATACATGTTTCGAATACAACATTGGTATTATTCCAAAGGAATTAAATGGTGTAAAACAATGTAATCTTCGTATCAGGGAAATAAATAAATAAACCAAACTCATCAACAAGATATATTAACAGAATGTGATAGATGTGTATAATGATGAACGGAACGCTATTAAGTTTATTTTTCAAAGACCATTAGAAGATATAACGTCAAAGATAGCCTATAGAAGGAGGGGGGGGGGTAAAGGAAAGAAATATGCAGAAAACTAATAAATGAAAAATATAGAGTGATATGTGAATTAGATAAAAGCTTAAAGGCTTAGAAAAAGATATATCTAGTGGTAGTGAAATTTAAGAAGAAATTCAATGTTCAAACCATATAATAATGGTAGATATCACTTATATGAACTAAAGGTATGTTAATTGTAAACAAGGGAAAAATACACAAATCCATTTATATATATATATATATATATATATATATATGTATGTATGTATATATATAACAAATGATAGAGACGATAAATGGAATATACGATAAAATTTATTGCTCACAATGATCGTTTCAACGCATCTTGCATCAATCCCTCACGGATGGGATACCGTACAACTGGTTGCAGTGCATCCCTCTAGGGATGTACAGTATCCCACCCACGTTGTATCGATGCAAGATGGGTCGAAGCGATCGTTGTGGGCAATAAAGTTTCTCGTATATTCCATTTTCAGTCTCTATCATTTGTTATGTACTCCACGAATACTGAAGATCTAGAAATAACTGTGCAAACACCGTGGATGACGTCAGATAGCTATAAGCAGTGAACGTGCTTCACCGGCTAACCACTCGGCACATACCCGATGCTGAAATGGTTATATATATTTATACCTGTATATATGTGTGTGTGTCTGTCCGTGTGTTTGTGTGTGTATGTGTGTATATATGTTTGTCTGTATATATATATGTGTATATATTTTTGTGTGTGTGTGCATGTGTATGTAGTAAAATGTTAAAATTCTCCGTAAATCACATCATAAACGAAAGAAGTTCAAAATGAATTAATATCATATATATTTAACTAATTTCAAAGAGTACGATGCATAAAAAAAAAGAAAAATAATCAAAAATCTTTTCCTACCAGTTTCAACGCTAATTAGGTATCTTGAAGGATACTAAATGTTTTTTCTATCTGTTTCAAAGTACAATGTCATTAAATGCTTTTACTCAATTTCAAATAGAACATAAATGGCAATAACACACGAATAGTCACTGATCTTCCTCATATCGTGAATGGAATCATTGCTGAGAATGCAAATATCTTAATAATGTCAGGCGTAATAAAGTTATTTCAAGAGACAGTATTAAGTCATCTTAGCAGCCTAATAATGTTATGTCAATTAAAATACTATGCATTTTGGCTGATATTTTGTTTAGAAATTGCTTTGCTTTGCTTATTCGTTGCAGTTTCTTTGTTGAATCACTTCACTGACAATAAAATTCAGCAAGAATGGTCACTCTTCTACAGAGTGTGAGGTCAGTTTAGCCAATATAATATTCTCAGCAACCTTTGCAAGTTAAAATATATATTAAAGTTTCGGAACAACACAAACTAGAAATAATGTGAAGTTATTTCTAGTTTTGAAAACTAGGCCTTTTTAAAAATTCAGTATCTAATAAATAACCTCATACTCCACAATTGAGGCGGCTGTATTTACTGACTTTTGTATACACTTTTGCATTCGTCACTGCCTATTTAAAAAGATTTTTCCTGTCTTTCACGTTCAATGATAGAATCTTTTTCTATGAGCTTTATCATCATTTGGTCTCGAAGTATATAACTAGATTTTCACGAATGTAGCAAAACTTCGCCGAAGAGTTCTGTCGTAGCACATAACATTTCTTTCATGTTTGTGTATTGAAGTTTCTAATTGTGAATTTGTTTCCCACTTTAAATTCCATCATTGATTAAATTCAGAGAATATATTCTTTTCGTAAGTTCTTTCTTCACATTCTGTTACATAATATTTTATTGAAGGTTTCAAGACTTGTATACATTCATTTCACTAAGCTTTATGTCAACACTGGGATCCATGTCGTGTCTCTACTTCTGAACTTGCTGAAAAAATGAATACTAGTATGGTTTCTCTTCCTTGCGCCTATTATTCTCATCTTCTATGCTATTGTTTCTGTATTTTGTAATGTAAAATCCATTATAATCCTTATAGTTATACCTTACGAAATAACGTCGATCATGAGAAAACCCCTGTTGACTCGGCATAAAACATTGTTTATTCCTCCAATCATGTGAAGCAAATCTATCACATGACATTTTCCAACTCCCACACCGTTTATCATTTAACTTTTGCCTATTTATCCAATTGCGTGATACATTATTGACTCTATCGGGTGAAATATTTTTTATACATTGACTCAATTTATGGATTTATTCTTTTTCATCTCGGGTATGCTTGTTTTTATAGTACAGTCTTATTCATTTACATCGTGGACAATTGGAATTACAGTTTACCGTTTTACAATTTGTTCTGAAATTATTTATTATTTTTCGTTCATTAATAAAATCAATATTTGAATACAATATCATTATTCGTTCCTAAGTTATAACAGATTATGTTTAAAATCTCATTTGCTTCTTCGATTCGGAACCTATTTCCTCTGACGTTTGGATTCCTACTCCTTGGTATATCACGTTGGTTATGCCTAAAATTACTTCTGTTCTGTTACTCAATTTAAAATCTTGTTTCTTCTAAAATTTGAATTCCTAACTGTTAGTCTATCGAGAAGGCGTTGGTTGTCTTTGAGAGATGACAGTCCTCCAATTGTCAAAATTTCTGTCAAACTTTAGTTTATTTTGATTTTGTATTTGGTAATTGTGTTACTGGGGTCGTGTTTGTTGAACTGTTTAAGTATAACATTTCACATTGTCGTTTTCATTAAGAAACAGCTTTCCGAAGTGTTTTCCTTCTTAAAATGCTTCCAGTAGTTAAAAAAGCAACCCCTCTGTAACGATACCAACCCTTCACTCTTGAATATTTTCTTCCATAATTTGCAAACCTGTAAATCATGTAATTTTCTATCAGTTTATATTTTTATTAAATTTTACATTTCATTTCCTCATGAATGCGTTTGTATTTCTCATTGTGTGCATCTGTTCTCAGTTTCATAAATTTAATTTCGTTTTTAATTTTATGTCGCATTTTTCCTGCTCTGATTCTTCACTTATAGTCTTAAGCTGTAATTTTCTCAGCAAGATCAAGTTGTGGTTATCCAAAGTTCATAATTTTTGACTATATTTCGGCTTTTGGACGAATTAAAAATCTCTTGAACAGTATAAAACTCACATCCAATATGGAACACAATAAGGACAAACTCCCATTCACAGATAAAATGGACATAAAACGAAACAAGAAATTAGAAGTATATTCATTAAATGTACTCATCTAATCTAAGGTAATACTTCCTATTCACTTCATGCCATTCGAAAATGTTCGAGTTAGCATTCCAAATAAATCAGCAAAACGAATGTGCACAATAGTCTTGAATCAGTCAAAAAGATATTATAGAGTGATGGATGGAGTTGAGGTCTTTAGTTGTAGTGAAGTCAGCTTGTCAATCAGAGGATCAGTGTGAATAAAGTTATGGCAGCACAAGTATATAAACTTTGATCAACATCCATTTGTAATACCCAATGGTTTTAATTTGTGCTTCATTTTGGTCAAATTTAAATATAGCCAAATAAGACATGTATGAATCTTAATTTCTAATTATAACGGATAGCTGAGGAAATGTTCCTTCATAGGCATAGCTTTACTAGTCACTGCTGCTGAATGTCCATCCAAATTTACGAGTTTTGCAAATATGCTGAAATTATATTTGCGAAAATAGCGCCATTGTAGGTCTAGCTTAAATATATTAATGTTGGTCGATCGATTGTAATCTCACTATATTCGCTGATGTAGGTGTAGCCGGGTCGCAGAGCTCCACGCGTACGACCTTGTTGTTTGCATTGTAGAGTTAGCAGTGCAGAATGTCAGAACTTCGTCGTGGTTTGTTCAGCTTAACGCGTGTCTACTGCCACTGCCTCTCCAGTCTATAGGTCCCGAAAGATGTATTTATCACTTAATATTCAACCAATCAGCCGATCCACGCATATCCTCAGAGTGCGTTCCTTACCGAGTGGCGCAGGTGACTAGCAGCATGACTTTTAAGTAGCTGTCCATGCTATATGTATATATGCATACAACAGTTTGTATATATATATATATATATATATATATATATAT
>NC_068987.1:105590859-105601067 GCF_001194135.2 Octopus bimaculoides
ATATTCATGATCAGAGGTGTTCGAAAACCGAGATGCTACTGTATATATATATATATATATATATATATATATAACGTCTATAAAATGTTGTATACATAAACACACACACGCACGCATACACGCACACACACACAAAAACAAAACTACATTTTATTCATTCTCCTGTGTGATCTACGTATATATTAAAAACAAGAAGATATGTATGTTTATGTTTTGATATATAAAACGAAGGATGATATTTCATAAAAGGACGAAATGGGAGAAGTATCGATGTATTCTTATGCATTGAGCTAATTCATTTTCCCTGTAAACTGTCAGACAAACACTTTGAAACTTTTTTTTAGCAATGCAACATTGTATGAAATTACTTCGCATAAAATAGCAACCAAACTTTGATGTTTTGATATGAGCATTAGGTGGAGTGAAATTATATTTAATTATTTGTGCGTAAAAAGTAAATCCTAAATGATTTTTATACTAGTAAGCATTAATTAGTAATAAATAGATATTTAATAACACTATAGATTCTATGTTAATAGTATAAACACGGTTATGGGAGATATCAAGCATGAGAAACATGTACGTGTACGTGTGCATACATACATATATGTATATATATAGTAACACACACGCACACACACACACACATACATACACACTTTTTCTTTTATATAATTATACATATATAAAATAATTTTAATATAACAGTTGTACTTAGATGAAATCATAAACAGCATTTCTATAATTAAATTTAATCACTTTACCACATCCTACAAACAAAAGTTAGCTATCATTTTTCATTAATATGCTGTTTTTGATGTAGATTAATATTATAAAATTGATAATCATTCATCAAAAATTTTTGAATTTATTTCGATTTTCGAATATAGTTTCAATTTTACTGCTGTTGGTTATATAATGTAACTAGCTATTTTTTCCCTTATATAAATCAATACTCAACGAAAAATGCTCATCACTATGGCGACGGTTTTTGTTGCACAAATGTGCTGTTTTACCTCACTGTATTTATATAACTATGGTGTAATATTTAATTATGTTTACATGCATTTGAAACAGACTGGAGGGTACACAAACGCGTTTAGTTTCGTAGGATCTGAGGCTCTCCTCCTCTTCGAAGTAGTGCCCCAGCATGGGTGCAGTTCTATGACTGAAACAAGTGAAAGATAAAAGATTATATACATAGCTACACATTCCGGTTTAGTACTCAATACTATTAGAGAAATTAATGATATCTCAATTTTAGCAGAGTCGTCTCTCAGCAGTCATAACTGATAACCTTGTGAACATGTGTATATATATATATATATATATATGAAGAGAGAGAAAGAGACAGAAAGAGAGAGAGAGAGAGAGAGAGAGAGAGAGAGAGAGAGAGAGAGAGAGAGAGAGAGAGAGAGAGGGAGAAAGAGAAAGAGAGAGAAAGACAGGCGGGATACTTAGGCAGAGCTGAATAAGCAGGGCTTCCAACAGGGGAGATACAAGAAAAGACAGCCCAGAATCGAGAAAAATAGAGAAAAGTCGTTGACGGCCTATGCTTTATGGGGGGCGAAATGCTTAAATAATTATGTGAAGTCATATATAAATGGTTTACTGGAAGAAAATTTCTGACAGGGTTAAACAATAATCACAGCAATAAGGACAATAACAATTTCGCTGCAGCAGTTTAATTTTGTCCAGCTTCAATATCTTATCTGACTTTAGCACTAATATTAAGTTGTTTACAAATTAATAATTAATGAATACGGATCAGTGATTGAAGCTGCCATTTAAAACGTGTAAATAATCTCTTGTGTTATTAGACATCCTGTTACTAACATTCTGTATATAAACTGATGTGAAATGTTAAATTGGTAGATTGTAGTCTATTATGTCTTGAGGTAACTGGTCACTAATAAACTTCACCGAGGAAATCTGAGATCGGTTTATTGGTTGGAATTGTGACCGTAGGCGCAGAAGTGGCTGTGTGGTAAGTAGTTAGCTTACTAACCACATGGTTCCGGGTTCAGTCCCACTGCGTGGCACCTTGGGCAAGTGTCTTCTACTATAGCCTCGGGCCGACCAAATCCTTGTGAGTGGATTTGGTAGACGGAAGCTGAAAGAAGCCCGTCGTATATATGTATGTATATATATATATATGTGTGTGTGTGTGTTTGTGTGTCTGTGTTTGTCCCACCCAACATCGCTTGACAACCAATGCTGGTGTGTTTACGTCCCCGTAACTTAGCGGTTCGGCAAAAGAGACCGATAGAATAAGTACTAGACTTACAAAGAATAAGTTCTAGGATCGATTTGCTCAACTAAAGGCGGTGCTCCAGCATGGCTGCAGTCAAATGACTGAAACAAGTAAGAGAGAGAGAGTAAAAGAGTATTGCCAAGAATAGAGTTAATACCAATTGCATTGTTCACATTATATTCCAAACTAGTTTTCATTTACTAAAACCTTGGGCACATAAAGCAATTACTGACCGCTTATGTTTTCTGTACTTGTGAGTACGTCAACAATATTTGCTCGCGTGTAATAGCCAGCTGTACTTTAGATTTAACATTGGAATACTTGAAGCTAATAGAGCCCAGTCCAACTGGTAACAATTGTTGAAGACAAAAACTTCTATGATACGTCAAATAATGTGATTTATGATAATGTTACGTTGGCCTCCTTCACTGACACATAGCAAACCTACGATGAAAGCGACGTTACGCTGCTGCAGCAGAGATGGCCAACTCATGGTGTATGAGCCAATAAAAACAGTGCATTGGATTGTAAGAAATGATGCATTGCACAGCAGTCCAGACTTGTTCAATGGACATTCGATAGCAATTTGACCCTGAAGCGCCAGTACATCCTAGTTGTTTGCTGTTTAGTTTACAGTTAATACTCTTACATTACCGAGTTGCTCATTGTTCGTTCTTTGTGAACATTTTCAGGTTTATACATTTACAAAAATAAGTCTTGTTTTTGCTATACCCGTTACAATACAAAATGAAATAAAAGAAAAAACGGGTTGTGCTAGTAAATGAGAATTTAAGAACATAAGAATAAAGAACTTTATTCGCAGTGAGTTCTTCAGGAAAACTGTTGTATATTATCTGTGAAATAGCGAAAATATTTTCTTACATAATAAAAGACATGAAGGTAATAGACAATACAAAACACAATATAAGCTTAAAATAGAAAGAAAACAGAAGCTAGCTACGGAAAGTAAGCAATTGAGAAAAAAAAATATAGAAGAAATGAAAAGAAGACAAAAGATATTTGTTGAAAGAAGTTGAAAGAAGACAAAACATATTTGTTGAAAGAACTTGTGTAAGTTTGATGATAAAAAAAGCATTGGCAAAAAAACCCCCTCCCCAAAACGGAAGTCTTTCCCCGAAGAAGTAATTGTTAGGTCTCGTCTCCCAATACTTGCAAGATGTCTTGATGAAAATAGCGAAAGAAAAGTAAAATGAAATTGCTTTGTCCAGGCAAATAGTTACGATACTCGTCTAAAAACTGAATCATAATGTATCGTGATGTAAGTTTCTAGAAGAGAAAACAAATGTGCTAACCAGAGAAGGATCCCTTTATGTTACTTGATTTAGCATTTTTACTTGTAATCAGTCATCTGAATGGGTTAATTACTAAAATGATATCAATGTATTCAAGATAAAATTATAATTATTCGACTCTTAATCAGAAAATGAGTATTCTAATTAGTATCTGCACTTAAAAGCGCATCGCAAATGTGCTGATTATCAATAATATTAATACGCAAAATTTTGCTTTTGTACGTACCCGTTGTGTGCGTCACACTTCTTTGAAGTGGCAAAGCGTGAGAGAGAAGGAGAGAGAGAGGAAGTAAGAGAGAAAGAGAGAGGGGGTGAGAGAGTGTGTATGAAAGAGAGTGGAAGAGACATCAGTAGTGACGGCGTTCGTTTTGTGCTTTTAAATGTTTCAGAGAGGAAGTAAAAGGGAAAGAAAGAGAGAGAGAGAGAGAGTGAAAGAGAATGAGAGAGAGAGTGAAAGAGACAGCGAGTTGTGACGGCGTTCGTTTTGTGGTTTTAAATGTTTCAGAGAGGGCGTTAGAGAGGTGCTTACATTTTTATGTCTTCTGTGAATTTTTCCCGGGTCCAGCTAGTAATCATAATTCTACGAAATATGGTGAAAAATAATCAACTTATTGCAAGAATCCTATGAAAGCAATGATTATGGTTATACTTATGAAATTCTGTTTATAAATGAATATTTGCTTTCAGAAACCCATTTTACTGAACACACACACACACACACACACCCTACGCAGACACACACACCCTACACACACACACACACCCTACGCACACACACACACACACCCTACGCACACACACACACACCCTACGCACCACACGAGTATGCCTAGTAGCGTACAAATGAAACTTGTTGACTTGAAAAACAAAGTCATTAGTGAAAGCTATTTTGCCCTGTGAACATTTTCAAAGCGAAGAAAATTTGCCCAAAGTTACACCTGTTGTTTCGGAGCGACGAACAGATATGAACACACATTTTCATCAATGAAGCGGATAAGAAGAAAAGTAAAAACAAAACAAAATATAAAAAAAAATTAAAACAAAAACAGTAAATCGAGATAATGATTGACTGATTCCAATTTTAAGAATTCCCTGCTGGTCTCAGTAACTAATTTGATTCCTAACACTAATGCTAGGCGAAAGCAAAACTAACTCAGAAGTCTCATTAAAATTGAGATTTTCTTTAGACTAACTCATTATACTATGTTAAAATGCTAAATATACGTAGCTATAATAATATATTTTATACAATAACTGAATAGAGATGCAAGACTGTATAGAACACCTCAACTCATGCATGGAATATACAATAGTAAAGGAATGCACAGTAGGTACAAGTGTAAAACAAATCCAAATTGACGACGTATGGCAGATGTCCGATAATTGGTATGTGTGTGTGTGTGTGTGTGTGTGTGCGTGTGTAGGTATGTGTGGCTGTATGCGCATGTGTAGGTGTTTGTATATATCTAAGGTTTTCTAATACACACTGTGTTATGCGTAAATTATTTATTAATTATTTTATCACGATGGCAACAAACGCACGATAAATTCACTGAGCCATTGCGGCTAAATTCTAGTGTCTAATTGAAATATTAGAGCAAAGAGTGGGGACTTGTCTTCTGGTGAGTGGAAACATGTCGAGGCAAACGCATTTATTTTTCTCTGTGTGTAGGAAAGTATCAAGATGTTATCCGCATTTATAATCCCATTACTACGACGGAGTGCTGAAAAGTTCCTGGCTTTAAGGGTTATGCGAAAGGCCTGGTTGGGGGCCCAAATTTCTGAGTTCTTCTACAGGGCTTAGAAAAACTGAAGGACTGCTGCAATAAATGTGTGAATCTGAGAGGGGAATATATTGAATTAAATCATAATCAACAACTAACCCTCCTGTATTTTCTTTTATCCAAAGTCAGGAACTTTCAGTACCCCTGCGTAAGGGCTTCAAAACAACTGTAGTTTATAAATTTATCTTAGGTTTTCAAATATACGTTGTGTTGTGCACAATAGATACTCACACAGACACATACATACATACGTACGTACGTACGTACATACATGTACGGGTGCATAGGAAGAACCTCATTTTCAATGCTGGAATACAAGACGGCCTTTGTCTCTGTCTCCCACTCTTGGATGCTAAAAGACCTTCGACTTGCTAAGTTCCAGTGAGCATAACCAAAGCTATAGCTGACCTGATTTCATCGTGGGACACCATCTTGAAGTTAAATACAACAAGTGATTGTATTATCACTGATAGAATACAGTATCGCCCCTTTATGATGTTGCTTGTACTCTCTGTAAACCCTTTCTTATTCATGTTAAGGAAATCTGAAGGATATCTCACTGGTTTACAAGGAAACAGAAATACCAAAATTACAGTTTCTTTGTGAATGATTTGAAACTATATTCAAAGAATATGCTTGAGATATAAAAGAGCATTGACTTGGTTACAACATTCTCAAAGGATATAGGTTTGGAGTTTGGTCAAGATAAATGTCGCGAAAAGAGGGAAAGCTGTAAAACAGACAAACAACATCTCCATCAATGATAAACTTTTCAGAAGTTTATCATTTAAGTATATCTGAGCATGTCTAGATATGCAAGTATATGCATGAGAATACAAACATAAAATAAGAAATACAAATCTTCACATATACATACATACAAAATTCCAATGAAGGAATCTTGGATCTAGGTTAGAAACCGGCTATTTCTCTACTAGCAAGAAATTCACTGATCTGAACTCATGCATGGAATATACAATAGTAAAGGAATGCACAGTAGGTACAAGTGTAAAACAAATCCAAATTGACGACGTATGGCAGATGGTGGCTATCTACAGGTTAGACGAGCCTAACCGCAGCTGACACGGTGTCAGTAATGCCGGTGCAAGGGCTTTAAGTTACGTGCGGGTTGCAGAACACGATAAATGACATATATTAGGAATACCAAGAAACCCAAAGGAAAGCAAATACTTGAATGCTCGTATATGGTATCAGAGGTTTTAAAAGACAAACAAGTTAAATACGTAAGTTTTATATAAGAAAGTAAAATGTCGAATTACTGTTGAGAAAATATCAAGTTTCCAAAAATGTTTGATAAGAGAGTTATATAATTTTAGCGATGCCCAACAATAGCAATCAACAAAAGATGCTAATTCTTTTTTTGTCCAAGCAAAATTGTTGAATCTTAATGGTTCCTCTTCCTCACCTGCTGGAACAAAATGTACAATTGCAAGTACAACCAATAACTTCTAGTAAAGCCATTTCTGCTGAAGTAGTTTCTGCATCGTTGTTTCAGTCAACATTAGCACAACCAGCCAAAGGAACCGGCCTCAGGTTTACTTCTATTACTTAACGTAATCATCCGATGAATTTTAATTTTCTCAAGCGAACATTAAGGTAATAGAAATGTTCTTTTCAATCAATTTGGTCCACTGCTTTTATTTCGTTCATTATAACCAAACCTACGATCATGCCAATTTTTTCTTCTGTACCAGGTATAATGAAAATTCAAAATCACTGCATGCCAGAGGTAAAGAAAATGCATTGTTTACAGAAAGATTTGCAATTGGGGAAAATGCTTTGAAGAACACCGAGTCTCTGAATGTCATTGCGCTTCTATTGAACTGGAAGTGTTGATTCATAAATATAATAACGTCAGAGAGTTGTTGGTTGAAACTGCAATAAAACATGCGCAAACAAATCGTAAATGCATAATAAAAAATATTGAGTGTTTGCATTTCCTTTGCCGACAAGGAATAGCCATGCAAGGAAATGTTGAAGAATCATCAAAATTGTATAACCTAATACGACTTTTTCATGAGAGATTTACTTGGTAAAGTACGTACAAACAGTTTTTCAATTATTGCTGGCGAAAATATCGAAATATCCAACAAAGAACAACTTACATTATGTGTTCGTTGGATTGACAAATGCTGGATGGCAAATGAAGAATTTCTGTTCTTTTTATTGCTTACTAGACATAATATCTTCAGCTATATTTTCTGTGTAATCATAGGTGTGTCCACAAGTATGCAACTACATTCATGTAACTGCAGAGGAGTATACTGTGACGGAGCAAGTAGATGCTAGGGAGTGGTCAAGCACTTGCAAGAACTGCAGCCAAAGGCATTCGTAACACATTGTCATGAAAATTTTTAATGTCTGGAAGAACTACATTGCAATGTAAAACACTGCCTGACGTGATGGCCAGCAGTAAGAAGATTCTCTCTCCAGCTGTCTCCATACTAATGGTACCATATCTCACACTGGTTGGTTCATAATTTTGTTTATATCCTGTACACTAATACAATTGAAATTCCTTTCTATTTCACAGAAGCTCTTTCTTGTTTCATAGCAAAAAAATATTTAATTCGGCATGTATTGTAAAGAATTAATAAAGTGCAGTTGTAATTAGTAAAAAATATTTTTACTTTAAAAAAAATTACCGAGCAGTGATTGGGACAAAATAAGTATTCATTCAGTTGTTGATGAAAACCAAGATGAAAACAAAGAATCTTGTGTGTCGCCTCACAATGTCTATTTCCTTCTTTGTGATACATTTATACCAGTACTGGTACTCGCATGCAAACGATTTATCAAATTCACAGCAAATTGCTGGAATGTACAGAAGATGGTTGAAATTTCTATGGAAGTTTTGAATGACATAAAGAATTAATACCCATTTGATTGATCCTGAGAAAAATTGAATTGGGAATCGGGAAAGGTATTTTGCTTCACAAATGAAAGTCATGACAAATAATAGTTACTTTCTTCAGGTGAGCTTCAAGGTATATTCAAAGCAGGAGTCATTACTTCCTGTCATCTTATATTTGATATTCTACTTTATCATACATTACAAAGTTAAGTCAATGGCTTCCAAACTTCATAGTCGCATAGTAGCCACGTAGTGTGTCATGCTTGAGGTTACAGGTCAGTTGAATGTTTAGTGTTAATTACTTTTCAATGCTTAAACCTGGATATGCTTAATCATAGACCTTAGCAAAGGTATTGATCATCTTCACTATCTATCTATCTATCTATCTATCTATCTATCTATCTATCTATCTATCTATCTATCTATCTATCTATACATACATACATAGACAGATAGCTCGATATATATATATATATATATATATATATATATATATATATATATATGCGTCTATGTCCAGGGTGCGATGTGTAAATTGTCGCAATTTTATATTTTTAATTTCGCACATGCACACGATTCGTTTTTGATTTTGTCGACTACACAATATAGTAGTGTCGGTTGGGCATCGTCTGTGAAAAGGCAGCATCATGACTCAATTCACTCTGCCAGAAATTTGGTAACGCCATCCTGTACTGCATGGCATTCGCGCCGATAGCTCCAATACGAACATTTCAGAATGTTTGGGTGTCAATCTGAGGAAAGTGCAATCTGAGGACATGTACCGAGAGTGATAAAATCCAAACTTCCAGTCAACATCATGGTGTTTGGAGTGATCACTAGTGATGGCGACGTTATGCCTCCATGCCTCTTCCCACACGGCCTCAGACTCAACATGGAGTCCTACATCAAGTGCGTGAAGGAGGTAGTGCTGACCTGGGTCAAGAGTGTCACTGTTGGAAGACCCTATGTCTGGCAACAGGACTGTGCACTATGCTACACAAGCAGGAAAACTCAATCATGGCTGTCAGAGAATTTCTGCAACCAGGCCGCCTAACTCTCCAGACTGCAGCTCCCTTGATTATTATGTGTAGGGCGCAGTTAAACGAGAGATTAACAAAACTTCTTGTAAATCCAAAGTTGAATTGAAAGCAAGGATTATGGCAAGATTCACCAATTTAAACAAGGGGAGAGTCCAGAAGATCTGCAGGAGATTCCTAAGTCGTCTGGAGGCCGTGGTTGAAACCAATGACGATTTTATTGAAGAAATTTGCTCTTTAGTATTTCAAGACATTTTTATGTAATTTTGTTAAATATATCCGTTAAAATCATATGTCAGTGTTATCTACAGTTTTTGCGTAATTTAGACGACAGGTTATTCACCGCACCCTGTAGTATGAATGTGTGTGCCCGTGTGTGTATGAGTGTGGCTGACGAAGTGCGTGTGTATATGTGTGTGACGGTCTGAAGAAGACGAGCAAGTTACTGTCATGTTTGCCGTTGTAAAAGATTAGAAAAGCGTGTGCCTACAGTTTAATGTTAAATAATGTCAAATTGGTTTTATATATAATTTGATACAAAATCAAACATCAATATATATATATATATATATATATATATATATACATAATTTATTATTAAACCTGCAAAACATCACAAAAATATCACAAAAAAATACTACTCACAGTCTCATGTTCCCGTTGGACGGAGAGTTTAGATTGACTGTTCGACGAACGGGAACGTGAAACTCAAGAGTAGCGGTTTTTTATCATCTTTTTGCAACTTTAATAAATAATAAGGCGATTTAGACCTCGCGTAGAAGGCCTTATTGAAGCTGAAGGAGACTTTATTGAATAGAATGATGACAAAACAATGTTTATTTTTATCCTCAAAACCTTTTTCAGTAAAAAGACATTATTGTCTGTTTCTAAGAGTCATGTTTAAGTATATAACTGTCCTCAAATACCTTATGTACGTTGTATATA
>NC_068987.1:105601203-105613843 GCF_001194135.2 Octopus bimaculoides
TATATATATATATATATGATAAATAACAATATATAATGTATATATATATATATATACACACACACTGACACAGACACACACATGTATGTATGTATGTATGGATGTATGTATATATATATATATATATATATATACATATATCTCCACCATATACATGCATGCATCCATGCACACACACACACATACACACTCGCACACCTTCAAATATATATACATATATTTCATATAATATATATATATGTATTATATGCACGTACGCGTGTATTTGATGAAACGGTGTCTGTTAGTTCTACCGGTTTGTGCACTGAAACTCCGTGCCTAGCTGCCGACAATAACTTTCGCTTCAACTACACAATCACACACAGGTATACTCACTGTTTCTTCATTTCTATATCTATTTGCTGTATGACTCTCCTTTGTTGTTTTTATTTTTTTGTCAATTCTTTGTTTTAGTGTGTGACTTCATCTAAGCCTCCAGCTGTTTGTTTTTATATTCAGTTTTAGTTGACGCTAATAGTTTCGGTGTTTCTAGCGCATTTCTTCCCATCTGGCTGCCGATCTGGCTTTATTTGTCTATCTATGACCAATCGTTTGCTTTTTCCATCCCTCGCAATTTCCCACTTAAACTTCTCTTCTGGACATCTACATCTGGTAGTATCTTTAATGAGACATTTATTACATACAGAATGTAAAAGATTTGTTTATATATTATACTACCATATAACACCTGTTAATTTAATGTTCGTTTCTTATTTCACTACTTTATTAGATTTTACGGCATTATTAAATTTGGCTTAGCTGTATACATAATTTTGCAACAGAAATAGCATAGATAATCGTAAAAATTCTAATCGACGCTGTATTTCCAATAATTTTCGCGCCTAATTCACGTGATTGCGGGAATTGTTTATTAAATAATTTTTGCCGTTCCAAATCAATAGATTCTCGTATAAAAGCATTTACAGCTCATAATTCAGTGTTCAAAGATTACTCTTAGGTTAACTGGAAATAATTTAAAACCAGATTTAATCAGCATCTATAATCTTTCAAAATCTCGAAAATACTTTAAACAAAAATGTATGAAAAGCCAAATTATCTTTCAAAATTAACTACGTTCATACTTACAAGATTGTTTTGAATATATGTCGTGTGGAATTTTAACAAAAACTAAGATTTTTGTCATGGCATTTGTCTCCATAGGAAACTGAATATACTGTTTGTAAAGGTTCTTTCGTGAGGCGATCGGATTTATGTCTTTTTGCCCTCAAAAATCCAAAGTATTTGCTAAAATTGATTTACCTAGTCAGATAATCATCTCAAAAATATTTCTTTAAATAACTTGAATAATTAAAAAAAAACTTTTTGCCCCGTTATATCTCAATAAGACAATCTTGCAGAAGAATGATTCTCTGAAATGCAAACATTTCGAGTGCATAAAATAATTTTGTATTGTAAATGTGCTTATTTTTGTAGTTCATATACAAACAAAATTCCCCGTTGTTTTAAAAACAATGCATACATGTATGTATACATATCTGTGTGTGTGTGTATTTCTATCTGCATATGTATGTATCTAAGGATTTGTATATATATATATTTATATATATATATATATGTATATATTCACCTTGAAGGAGTGATCAAGCCGCAAGTAAACTCATCTAGAGACAAAAGAGAAGTTGCAGAACTGTATAAACAGATAAGCATAAAAAAAACAAAAAAAACAAAACGACAGAACATAGAAATACTGTACGTGAACATCATAGAATGAACAATTCCATAAGGGAAATGATTTAAATAAACTAAAATGGGAAATGTTAACAAAAGGAAAGCCATAATGTTACTATTAAAGAAGATGGCACCATCAGGGAATGCAGAAATAGGATTATTAAAAGAACAATGGAGTTCTACAAAAGATATGCTTAAGTGAAAGAAACAAGAGACCTTACAGAAGACATATCATTGAGGCTACAACAGAATTATATTCTAGAAATTATGCGAGTTGAGAAACATAGCCAAACAAATGTATGTAGAGAGTTAAATTCCAGAAGACACTATAAAACTCGCTATCTTAAAATATTCAAAAGAAGCTATATTAAAGTAAATTCCCAAATTCTTTACTGATTGATTCAAGAAAAGTGGAATTCGCAGACGTTAGAATAATTCAGTAATCTTTATATTGTACAAAAACAAGGAGAGAGAAGAACTAACAAACTAGTTTAGTTTATAAATGCCATATGCAAAGTTTTAACAAGGATCATGACGATCAAAATTCTCCAAAAAGTGGACAAAAAACAGCCACATGAATAAATGAATTTCGAAGCAGGATTTTCTATCATCGATCACCTAAACGCTAGCAAATGGAACCCTCCCCAGCAAATTGAAAAACCTGCTAATTGAAAAAACCCATTAAATTGAGAATCAACTTATCGAAAAATCTCCAGAATAACACAACCTAACCAGCATAACCTTTAATGATCACCAACAAGTCTTATTCTCTGTAGAAATTCCAACCGTGAATCGGGTGGTGCGTTGTGTTCTTGAACAAAACACTTCGTCTCACGTTGCTCTGTGATAACTCCGACGCTTGGGGGGGGGGGAGTGAGATATTGTACAGCACAAACATTTGATCACTATCAACAAATCATTTGTGCTGGTTGTTCAGCAAGAAATTGCAGAACAGTCTTTCCCGGACTACGAAATATATTTCTTTGGACAAACTATTTTAATCTTACTAATGCAAAAAAGAGCCATTTTCACTTTTCCTATAAATTATTGTCGTTATCTCTAACAAAACAATAATATCTTTCGTTATTTGTTATTACCAGTTTAGATCTTAGTTTGTATAAATTGATACTCTATACAAGCATACAGATTTAAAGATTTAATCTTTAAATCATTCTGGATGTTTTTTTGCAAAGATTATGCCGTCACATATGTTATATGTGATGATGTTAGATTTTGTAATAACCTTACTTTCAGAACAAGACATGAGTGTGCCGTAGTGTGGGCGCCATTTTCTAATTCATGACTACTCCGCTCTTTCAGAAGTAGAAATTGCCTTGTAGGCACAGAAAAGAAACCTTGGTTGTACAAGTCTGCAGAAGTGTAAGGATGTTTCTCAATATAGAGCAATATACTTGTAGAAAATGGAGATAATTTGTCTCATATTATATCAATAGCTTTTATTATAGGAACATTGATAAAAAGGATTTAGACCTTAATTGAAATTATGCCGATTCTTTTCAGTTTCTTATAAACTTTCTATGAATTCATCCTATGAGCAGATCCTGTAGCTCTCTTGTGTATATTGCTGCCTTGTTGATTAGAAAGTCTGTGATTTGATGTGTTGATCTGTGCGATTATAGGTCGGACGGTGTTATACTGTTTGTTAGTCTTTAAAGTGCCGTAGATATACTGGGTATAAGATCTCAGATATAGTAAAACAGGAAACATATCCTATTTATGCATTTGCAACTGTAATTAATTTATTGAATTTAATTTTTAGTTGTTCAGTGTCATCTTTCTTAATGTTGGCAAATTTACGAACACATTATATATTGTTGAGCTTTATAATTATTCATCTTTATTTAAAATAACAAACATATTGCTCTTATTGGTGTTAGAATTTCGTTGCTTTTCAGATTATGAAGAACTAGTTTAAATTAGCATTTATTTGTGGCTGTGTTTGTCTCTTTGTTTATTGCTTTTGCACTTGAATAAATGTCGTAGTTTGTTATCAATTTTTATTATATTTAATAATAACAATTTAAAGTTTAGTTTTTAGTTGCGTAGTGTTGTCTTTCGTAATTTTGACGAATTAGCTGTTGCCATACAGTAAATTTCTGATATTTGTAATGTGTTTGTCTATGTTCACAACAACAGATACATTGTTCTTATCGCTTTGGCATATTACACTTTTATATTTGTTTTTCAGATGATGTAGAGCTAGTTCAAGATTTTTGTTAAGCACGTTTAAGCATTATATCTTAGTTTATTGTCTTTACACTTGAATAAGTGTTGCAGTTTGTCGCCAATTTTTATTACATTTTGAAAGTCGAACTCAAATTACATTATAAGTCTCGAGAGACTGATAAAGGAATTCGAGATAAACTTTTTTCTCTTTCTGTTTTGCTCGTGTTTGCAACAAGGAACCATTATAGAATATTAGAATACAGGAGAGGAAACAAAACTAGACAGAAAAAAATATTAGTTGATAACAATAACACATTATATAGAATTCCACCAAAAACTAGATTAACTATGACAGTTTTATTAATAGCTACATACATAAATACATACATACATACATACATACATAGACACACACGCGCACATATTTTTATATGGGCAAACAAATGCGTCACGTAAATTAAATGAGGCAAGGGAACAAGAGTTAATGTTAAACAATTACAAATTTGGAAGATGGTGATATTATCCTTTACAACATCTGTTTCGTGATCCCTTGCTGCCTACTAGAAAGCATCGTCACAGTTAGCTACTGTTCAGAACATGAGGTTAAAAAAACTTTGGACAACTAATAGACATTGAAATACTATCGTTTAAAATGAAACATAATGTGATAATAAGGTGATATGAAAATCTTTAATCAAAAGCATTAAATGCTAACGTGGTTCGCCTTCAATATAATATAGTCGAAAGTAAAGCAATTTCCCCCACATGCATATATATATAATCGATAAAATTAGAGTCAACAAGACAAATTACAGTTGGACATTTATTTTCAATCACTACAATTGTTTCTACGCAACGTAGTTCTCCAGGCGTGCAGATATTTGATTATGCAACCGTTTGCTTGCATATATATATATATATATGTATGTATGTATGTATGTATGTATGTATGTGTGTATGTGTGTATTTCAAAATAGTGATTGCTTCATCTCCACAGATGATTGCCGCCTCCTTGTGTTTTTTCGTTCGTTGTCGATGGCATTTATAATGTTTTGTCAGTGACATTTCAAATGATTATTCAGCCCACTTGTAGATCCGCATGGTGTATATCATAGGTGAAAGACGAACGTTGTAACTTACTGTGCTCTGCCAACTGGTTAAGTCTACATACGTCGCTACTCTTTCATCACCATAAGACTTTCAGTAGATGGAATGACAAATGAGGCAACCGTTAAGAGACAACTCTAGCGTTACTGGGTTATAGTGATAAACACTTGCACCACATGCGTATCACCCTCTGAGTGTTCGAGATTAGTACTGAGTAATAGGTCAAAGTGAGGTGTCCAGTAATCCTGTGAAACTGTAGATTTTACAGCAAAGTGCCCCATTTCTAGAACGATGATGTGACAACAGCTAGGGGTCTTTCACTTCCAGTGGTTATAAAGCGTACCCTGACACCAACCAAGAATATTTCTGTGATCTTGCGCTCAGATGGATTGTCATCACATATGCTAATTAACACATAGCTGGGACACTGACAGGTGCTAGGCTGAGAGTAGACCTAGGGAGAATTACCGGTTAAGAGCTAGTTCTGTATTCGTCAAAACTCGGAAACCCTCGAACCACAGCCCCGCTATCCGATGTAGTTTAATATCACACCCAGGACATATATTTCAATATACATATCTATCTATCTATCTATCTATCTATCTATCTATCTATCTATCTATCTATCTATCTATCTATCTATCTATCTATCTATCTAGCTAGCTAGCTAGCTAGCTAGCTAGCTAGCTATACTAATACTTATAAATATATGTTTGTTTGTCTGTGTGTGTGTGTCTGATTGCATACTCTCACAAAGGTGAGACAGTGTGTCAATAATTATCAACAATACACATACCTTTCTTGCAATAGTAGTAAGAACATTAGCTGTTTGCACAACACTAGTTGTAATCTTCCTCTTGTTAGGTTTTCCTGGTTTGAACTAGAAATACTAAGTTATCCTCATTATTACTTCTATGGTAGCAGCTCTGGTTTGCACATACTCCAAAGAAGAACAGAATTCAGTGATTTCCTTTCATAATTTAAGAAAAGAAAACGATTCTTAAATGAATAAACTTCTTAGATTCATTAATCCATAATTTATTAACAGTCTTATACTTTAGAATATATTCGCGAGCATTTTTTTTCTGTTTATATTTTCTTAAGGTGGAGGCGCAATGGCCCAGTGGTTACGGCAACGGACTCGCAGTCATAGGATCGTGGTTTCGATTCCCAGACCGGGCGTTGTGAGTGTTTATTGGGTGAAAACACCTAAAGCTCTATGAGGCTCCAGCAGGGGATGGTGGCGAACCCTACTGTACTCTTCCACCACAACTTTCCCTCACTCTTACTTCCTCTTTCTGTTGTGCCTGTAATTCAAAGGGTCAGCCTTGTCACACTCTGTGTCACGCTGAATATCCCCGAGAACTACGTTAAAGGTACACGTGTCTGTGGAGTGCTCAGCCACTTGCACGTTAATTTCACGAGCAGGCTGTTCCGTTGATCGGATCAACTGGAACCCTCGACGTCGTAAGCGACGGAGTGCCAACAACAACATATTTTCTTAAGACAATACTTTCAGCTGAAAGATGTGCCACCTAAACACCTTATTCTCCTACTTAGCTGAAAATCTTCGATAGATTTGGCCCCCGATATACTTTCAGCTCAGAGAAGAAACCGAATCCCAGAACGCCGTTTTTTCCTAGCGTAGTCTGAAAAGCGGGAAGGTCAGAATTAGCATGATAACAATACCCACATAAATTCCTATTGAATTACTTATTGTTTTCTTCTGTTTATGTCATGAAGATTTGACAATTTAATAATATAATAGGATTAACACGTCTTGCTAATGGTAAAATTGTTGCTATCATTTTTATTATATTACCACATAATACACTTATATTCATTATCATTTTAATTAAAAAACATACAATGTTTTTATAATATTCAATTATTGATATCTTTAAAAAAACATTTAGATTTTCGCAAAGTCTAAAGTGTTTGGTTTACTTTTCTCTGTTGACAACTAAGTGGAATATATTTTTATAAATCATGAATTACAAAAATTTAATGAGTAATTATTTTAAATTAGTATCACTAATTGTTTTCCTCTTAATGGTTTAAGATAAAGTCCTTTATTGATTTAATATTCTTATGGATATATAAACATAATTAATTTATGAAATATAATTTGTTAAATATGATATTTAACATAATTTTCCTTGACGTTATTTAATAATAAGAAAAATGGTTTCAAATTTTGGCACAATGCCAACAAATTTAGCGGGGAGGAGTGAGTTGATTACATCGACCTTAGAACTTGAGTAATACTTATGATATAGGCCCCGAAAGAGTGAAAAGCAAAGTTGACCTCGGCTGGATTTGAATTGCGAACGCAAGAGTCGAAAAAATGTCAGAAAATGTCTTTTCCGATGCCCCATCGATTCTGAATCACCGCCAATTAGAAAGCCGTTTCGGATTTAGGTACAATACCAGCAATTTTTAAGGAGAAGGGTTAATCAATCATATTCACACCCGGTACTAGACTGATGCTGTATTTCAAGGACCCGGGAAAGACGAAAGGCAAACGTAGTTAGCAATAACTTCATCTGAATACTTGTGCCCCAGGATTTGAAATAGCGAAATAGAAAGGTGGCCATTGAGGTCATTAGAAGGAACATTGACTTGTGGCTGGTTATGGTCTGTGTCGTGCGGTATGGGTAATTAGTGGAGGGGTATCGAAAGGTGACGTGTGGTGGTGGGAGGTCAAGATCATTCTGGAGCTTCGCCAGGTTGAGGATACAGAAAGAAATGGCATGAAACCGATGCTGATAAGCAATAGAACTAGTTGTACATGTAGTAGTAAGAGCGACTACAGGACTGTTTGTAAAGGAAAACTGGAAAAGTCGGAAAAGGAAGTGAGGAGAGGAAAACAGCAGAAAGCAACCGAGGCAGCAGCAAAGCAGAATGCTTCAGTTTGCAGAGCATCGTCAATTACAGCTGCAGAAGTGCCTGCAGAGGTCATCTCCCGTCCTGAAAACAAGTGCTCCATCCTGAAAATACGTGAGCAGTCACCCTATCCCCTAAATAAAATAATCCACAGCACTGCTCCATCGACTTGTGATGAGTGGGCGAAGGTGTTTGCATAGTAAAGTTACAAAACTCTCGTGCGGGGTTTGGTGAAACGCAAAAGGGAAGAAAGAGAAAGGAGACCCCGTATATAGGAGTGAACACCAAAGAAAACAATAAAAATACTCGAGCAAGAGCACCCTACTTGAAACAACAGGGATTGCTTTTTCTCAGAAGTACAATGATGTTTCACTTCAGAAGAATAACTGAGACAATGTTGAGACGGATGCCAAATTGAAATTCACCGTCTTTCGAAAACTGGATCAAGACGTGCGAGACTGAATCACATTAATGGTGCAAGAAGTATTGCGTGGATATAGAGACTAGAGAGATGTAGTTCGGGCAGGAATACAGAAGACACACGAAGGACATAATGTCGGTAAAAACAATAGTAAAAGGTTTTAAAACGTTAATGGACATTAATGGAACATTATGTAGGCGAGAAACTAAAATAATAATGCAGTAATTTGTTTTATAAATTTTAAATTTGTCTCAAATTTAATTATATAACGTCTTTCACTCAATCTCACCTTATATATATATATATTGTTTACCCCAGCACCACATATTTCTAAATTTCCTATTCAACGTACGTTGTATTTCATGGTGTAACTTCGTGTCTTTTATTCAGTTACTTTACATTTTGAGCTTAAATCCCATCGAGGTCAAATTTGCCTTTCATCGCAGCGGGCCGATAAAATAAAGTACCATTCGTGTACCGGGGTTAAAGATGTCGACTAATACCCTCCCTTAAAATGTGTTCTCTTTGTTCCCAGATCAGAAACTATTATTGTTATTGTTGTTGTTTTGCTGTTGTCGTTATTGTTGCTGTTATTATAATTAATGTCAAGCAAAGAAGCTCACAAAATCCCCAGCAGCAGCAAATCATGCATTGCTTCTCCGAGCCCCATAAAAAGCAATAATGGTAGCGGTAATTAGGATACTAAAAACAGCAGCGGCTGTAAAAAGACAGCAACAAAATATTTCTTTTGCCGAGAGCACAAGACCTTTTGATTTCATCTCACTAAACAATAAGTATGAACATTTCAAACAAGCTGAGAAACACACTAACAAGCTAGAACAGAGAAAAGTTATGCTCAATATTCATCAATCTTTTTTACCAAGTAGAAAAGGAAACACTTCTGTATAGATGCTTATCAATGAAATGCACAAATTAGAGCATATATCTTCAGCCAAGTTGAACTCTGTTTAAAGAGCATATGGCAAAACTTCAATTGTATGGGACATGCCCATAAGTTCAGAGACATTTGACTTATTTTCCGTTCGGATTCCTTACACAGAAGCACTTCATTGTCCCACAAAGGACTTTAGTTTTCCCACTGATACCCGAGAAAGAGAGTAAACTGAGTAAAGATCTTGAACATATCACCAGAAATAGACATCCGGTGAATGAGGAAATGTGTCGTTTGGAAGACTGTGGTACGCTACTAGAAATATAACAAACAAAAAAAAAAATCCGAAAATAAAATTGGATTAAGATGGGATTAGAGATCTTGATCCAGGTGAAACTTGTGGCACTAATAGAGACGCTAGGAGGACTGTAACTGCAGGCGGTAGTTGACGGTCGAATGGCTCGATGCTACGACTGTGGAAACACTTATCAATTCAAAGCTTTGTGCTTCAATAACAACTGAATACAGCAGCTGAAAGAAGGCCTCCACTGCTGCCAACATGACGATGCCACCACCAACAATAGCAACATCAACACAAACAACAACAGCATTTGCAACAATAGCAAGCAGCCGCAGCAACAGTGATTGGAGGAAGTTTCTACAGCAATAACAGTGGAAACAACAGCAACACAACAACAACAACAACAAAAAAAACCATCCTTAAGAGCCGTTTCATCAACAGCAACAACAGCAGCTGAAAATCTCAAACGGCCATAACAAATCAAAAAGACAATGATCAATCCATAAAACATGCCACTCCCTTCTTGGGACCACTCTGACATGTCGTGTAACGAAGGGAAAGGTGAGGACTCTAAATGACAAAAGGTTGCCGATATAAAGAAAAAGTAACAAAAACATGCCAACACAATAAACTGGCAGATATGAACAAATGGTGGTTGTGGTGAGATCCTTTCGACAACCCCACCACCACTACAACGGCAGCTACAACATTATTATCAACATCATTATCCTCCCATCACTTACCACAGACAGCATCATTGCAAGCACAATCACAACTGAAATCATGCCAACAGTCAGATCACACATCCAAACAAGGAAAGAAAAAAAAAGTATTAACTACACTCAGCCATAAACACACGCAATAAAAAATCTAATGGGTTAGAAACTCCAGCACACCAACACACCAGCATCACATAAAATAGCTACATTACATTATCTAATAGCAAACCAGTACAAATAAAAGTTATCCAGATGTCATAACACATACATCTTAAAAAATAAATACCTCAGAGAAGGAGACCAGGGGAGACAGGAACACAGACTATAAGGGCGAAAATACTGTCAGTGGATACAGCCATAACCAACCGGAGGGACCGAATATCTCTCTCTCCACAGGATTAAGGTAAGTAGTTTTTTTCTCACCTTCCATCTTCCAACTAATTTATTTACTAAGAATAGGCTGGATAAATTCAGATGGTGTGGGTCACTATGGAAACAGTGTCACTTGCTCAACGACATCAGTTCACTTGATATGAATGTGGTGGGCATCAGCGAAGCCAGAATGAACGAGTCACTTGCCTTCATGCCAATTTTTAGTGGATACAAGCCGTACACATCTTCAAATCAACAGGGACTGGGAGGGAGAGTAGGTGTCATGTTTCGGATCTTACGATACAGACTTCATGGACCCAGAAAATTATTTGGTGATCGTGGATGGAAACAGTAGCGAAGAAGGTGCCTTTAGACTAGTAACTGTTTATGCTCCGACAGGGATGGGTCAGCTGGATTTCTTCAAGGCGTCTGGAGGTTTTCTTGCGAAAGCCCCCATCCTGGATGCATGCTAGGATTGAATGGAGTTAACTGATAAGAGAGGGGTGCAGAAGCCGCGCAAACCTGCTCAGACGTTTCCAGCAGTTCCAACCAGATTTTACGAATGTTTCATTGTGGATATAGACAAACTACATCGGGTCATCCAGATTGTAGGTTGTCTACATCTTAAAATCATCGGCAACACAAACTAAAAATTTATGATCTGTAAAATCAGCCTGTATGGAATTCGTAGGCAGAAACCCGGTTTCTAAAATCTTAACGTGTCAGTCTCGGTCCGCCAGGTTTACACACTGGATTAGTGAATTAGCAAAGCGGGCGATGATGGGGCAAACGTCAACGACATTTAGTGAGTCGCACTGTAAAGGGTGATTAGAGTAATATCGATAAGGTTTAATAAGGCCGAAGTGATAGTAGCTTTAAGAAGGGACCGTTGTGGACATAGTCGCAGCGAGATTGGCAGTCGTCTCTCACTCCACTTCAGTTTACTCTTTTCCCGAACACTGAAAGCATAGAAGAAATGTATTTAGATTCTTGTAACTCTCTCACAACTAGTTTTTCTAATATTCAAGTTCATTTCAGTCCATCTGATTCAAGACGTGCTTTGAATAAAGTATATATTGTTTAATTAATGAAGAGTCGGCAAAAAAAATACAAACATTTAAGCTAAGCAATTCACTACGACGATGTACTACTTTAATATACATATATTATTGCTACATTCAAGCGTGTGCACATACACACACACACACACACACACACACACACACACACACACACACACACACACACACACACACACACACACATACACAAGTACTATACACAGCCTCATACACATATACACACATACACAGAACACACATCACTCCACACAACGCATGCACTAGGTTGCTTATACACATACACACTCTCATACACACACACAGGCTCATATAATTTTAAGCTCGCCCACACACATATTTACACACACTCGCTCCATTCCCACAGGCACTTACACACACCTCTCTTACATACACATACGCGCTCGCGCACCCCAGTTCAGCCGGGTCACCGCTATCATTTCACCCTCTTTCTTTCAATCATTCATTATGTTTAACCATTAATCTCTACACATTTTTTTCTCTCTCCATTTTTTCTTTCTCGCCATTTTTCCCTCTCATGTCTTTTTGTCGAAGAGCATAGGCTCGAAACGTCAAAGACTTTTCCATTCTTCCCGAGCGTCAAACTAATACACCTGCTTCTTGTTCCCTCACCTGTCTTCGTCTTTTGTTTTCTGTAAATTTGAACTATACAAGTAATATTCGTAGCTACTTTAACATGGCTGTCCGTTCGAGTGGACCCTACTGCGATTTTTTAACCCCAAGAGGACAACTTCCCTAGCTGGTTAACGATGCACAGCTGCATCAGATAAAATTGTGAGCAGCGGGACGAACCTCTACTGTCTCCTACCGGTGAGGCCAGTAGACCAGTCCTGGTTTCAGGCTATTCTGTCACTCCTCAGTACTGGACACCTCGTCTGCTAGAGATGATAGCAGCACGCTTCTGCACGCAATATATATATATATATA
>NC_068987.1:105613940-105617524 GCF_001194135.2 Octopus bimaculoides
GAACATATAGTCGCTGACTTTGCAACAAACAGCTATGCTAGTTCTAAATTATCTCCAAGAGATCAATGCAGTAAGGGTTAAAAAACCGCAGTAGAATCCGTTCGGACAGCCATGTTAAACTGGCTACGAATATTATTTATCAGTACAACTACTGCGTTGATCTCTTAGAGAAAGTTTTGAACTATATATATATATATATATATATATACACTCGTATATTTGTCAGTAGGGTGCATATACAAATGCATTTTTTCTTTACTTATGGATCAATAAACGGCTTACACATACAAACACACACCTATATAGATACATATAACGCATGGCAAGTATGTCCAGTATTAAGATAAATCTGGGCATATTTCGGATTCATTAGATCTCCAGCAAAGCACAAATTAAACCGAGTGATTAACAGACCGGATACATAATATTGTACAATAAATGAGCGTAAAAATTAACATATTAATAAAATAAATCACTTAGGTTCATTACTAAGAGATGCCATCCGCATAAAAAGAAATAATAGTTAATTAGTGTTAATATATTTCATGCTATGAACATCAACAACTTAAAAAAAAAAATGTGATGAGGGAAAAGCAATGTTAGTCGAATGACAAGTATTATTTAATAATTTCAGAAAGAATAGGAGACAATTCCGGGCATGTTTAGTTCTTAATCTTCTTCAATGAAGCATAATACCTATCGAAGTAGTGACGAGAGAATCTCGAAGTAGATGTACAAAATTGCATATCAGTAGGCGTGAAAATTTAGCAGATTAGAAATTATAAATTACTGAGGTTAATTACTTAAAAGGGTTCATTAAAATGTTAAAACAAAATAAGACGAAATAAAAAGAACAACAATTAAATCTTTAAATACAGGAGTTTTCAGTTAGTAATTTTCTGAAAATATCGCCAAGAAACCAAAGTGTTTTAATATGCAATTCTGATGGTCTTATGAACATTTAAAAAATACAAAAAAAAAAGAAAAAAATTCAAAACAATATAATTTTTTGCAATTAGTTTGTGATTCTCATGATATGCTTAATTATTAATTAACATACTAAAAATATTAATTTTGTGTTAACATTTAAAATAGTGAATAGCAACAATCTAATTAGAAATATATAGGCGGTGAGAAAAAGAGATTAGAGCAATTACTAATGTTATTTTGATTATATTCCAGCAGCCTGGTATTTAATAACCCAGAGTTATATAACTGATGTGTGGAGGCGCAATGGCCCAGTGGTTAGGGCAGCGGTCATAGGATCGTCGGTTCGATTCCCAGACCGGGCGTTGTGTGTGTTTATTGAGCGAAAACACCTAAAAGCTCCACGAGGCTCTGGCAGGGGATGGTGGCGAACCCTGCTATACTCTTTCGCCACAACTTTCTCTCACTCTTTCTTTCTGTTTCTGTTGTACCTGTATTTTCAAAGGGCCAGCCTTGTCACAATGTGTCACGCTGAATATCCCCGAGAACTACGTTAAGCGTACACGTGACTATGGAGTGCTCAGCCACTTGCACGTTAATTTCACGAGCAGGCTGTTCCATCGATTGGATCAACTGGAACCCTCGACGTCGTAAGCGACCGAGTGCCAACAATATAACTGATGCGGCGAATTTGGAATAGTCGTTACAGAATCGAATAGAGTGTCATGCGATTTCGTTCCTGCTTTTGGTGTTCAAATTATGCCGATGCCAACACTACCGTTCAACCTTTTGGGGTTCATAACTTAGGTACCAGCCTAACACTGGTGTTGTTTGTCCACTCTCTTTTATTCTCTATGTCATTCAGTCTTTTTCCCTAGGCTCTGAAAGAAATCGACTGCTGTTAGATATGGCGGATGAGAAATTCAGCTTGGATTTAATAGCAAAAATACAATGTAACTAAAAAAAAAAAAAAAAGGACTGGATAGAAATGCAATGCATTTGATCATAGGTGTCTACTCTGTCAGGAGTAACCTTTATTGGCATTGAATTATCACAGATAGTAACCCTTTGATTAAAAGACTGACCATTTTCAACTCTAAGACAATGGGGATTTTGTTCACGAATGCATTAAAAACAACAACAAAAAACAAAAAACAAAAAAACAAAAAAAAAACAAAAACAAAACTAAAAACAAAACAAAAAATCTACTGTCTCCCCCCTTTCGGCGACAGTACGTTTGTAGGCAATATATCAATCTTATTCACATTATATTTTTTGTCATTTTAAGTTAGTTAGTGGCTTATATCTAACGTTCATTTTTAATGTAACAGTTAATAAATGAATCTAGTATACATTAAGCGACGAGCAGTTGAACTTACTTCAACTATCTATTCATACTGTATCCATATCTATGTCTCTCACCTCGGCCTCAGCTATGAATATTAAAAAGTAGAAACTCCCTTCGGTCATGAATGACCAAGGGATTGCACTTAGAAAGTTCCTTTCTGAGGCACAAATCCGGGCAAGGTTGTTTATGGAAGACCAGCGGTCACCTCGACACATTACTGATGTTACCCAAAGAAAAGGCAAAGGCTGATACAACTTGGCACCAGTAACTTCCCGACTCATTTCTACAGCTGAGTGATCTGGAGCAATGTGAAATAAAGGGTGTTGCTGAAGAACACAACACTGCCTGGGTCGGGAATCGAACCTCATTTCGTCACGTTCGAACAGCCAACGAACTTTTCAGTCGACAACGGTATACCACGACAGCCACATTGAGGAGGAAGTGAAGGAGACTTAAAGGAAATAGCCGTAAAATTCCTTCATCCTATTGACTGAAAACAAAAAGGACACATTTGAGACACAGAGCAGAGAGAATATAATAATCATGGCTGCTTTCTTGCAATTTCTCTTGAATTATTGCTTTGAATTACATTTTTCTTTCAAATTTTGTCGGAAACTATTAAGTTCCTACATATATCGGTGTTTCTACGCTATCCAAGTCTCATCTTCTAAATGAACTTGCTAATGTTGCTTAACCGAATCTCAACTCTTATTGATTAGACCAATCATCAAAAGCCGCTCCAACCATGACAATATTGTCTTTTTGTATATCATGCTTTACATTATCCAATGCGTTCTCCGTAGTCTTTGAAGGTAATCGAGGTGAGATTAGAGGTATATATAAGGTTGTGATTGTTAACCGGCGAAGCAACCACATAGAGGCTTTTGTTGGTTATTTCTCGAGGATTTGGTTATTAGCAATGTTTGACGTTTAAGGTTTAATTTGTCAGCAAGAACTACAGGAATAATGTATAATTTGGTAATGATGATTGGGCTGGGTTGCAAAACCGTCGCTATTAATGTCAGTTTTCTTCCACCAGTCAGGAAATTGTTTGGCCGTGATGCCTGCTTTTACTTTGTTGCTAGGCTGAATTATATGCGCGTTAATTTTTGCGATTGCGTTTTGGCAATATAACGTCGTTTCACTAATTTCTAGGAATTTGAAGAAATTACATGCCAGAAAATTAAACTAACAACAATCGTTACACACACACGCACACACACAAACACACGCACACACGCACACGTGTGCGTAAATATATACAGTTGTATGTGTGTGTGTATATATATGTATATATATATATATATAT
>NC_068987.1:105617701-105623359 GCF_001194135.2 Octopus bimaculoides
ACTTTTCTTTTAAGCCTAGTACTTATTCTATCCGTCTCTTTTACCGAGCTGCTTGATTACGGGACATGAACACACCAGCATCGGTTGTCAAGATATGGCTGACACACACACACACACACACACACACACACACACACATATATATACACGATGCACTTCTTCCAGTTTCCGTCTACCAACTCTACTAACAAGGCTTTGGTCAGCCCGAAGCTATAGTAGAAGATACTTGCTCTAGGTACGGTGCAGGGAGACTGAACCCGAAAACATGTGGTTGATTAGCAAGCTTCTTACCACAGACACGCCTGCGTATATCTATCTATCTATCTATCTATCTATCTATCTATCTATCTATCTATCTATCTATCTATCTAGGCATGTACAAAAACGAACAAAAATAAAAAGAACACCAGTAAGGTCATGCGCTGTTTATTTTGATATGAAATCACCATGTCGCGTACATACGGTTGTGATGCATGTGCCTGGTGTACCATTATCAGGCGGGTAATCATGATGGGTATATTGGGTTTCCTATATTTGTACCCCACTATGATAGCATGCCCTACTCTCTCACTCAATAATGATGATAATAATAATAATAATAATAATAATAATAATAATAATAATGATAAATGCCCTGATGCAGTACCAGTAAGCGGCTCTCATGGCTTCTCATCTTAACTGATTGGAAGTGCTATCATGTACATTGTTTTGCCTTGGTATAAAAGATGGGCTACAGCAAATATTCTGCTTAATACTACAGATTTGTTTGTCAGTTGCTTGATCTTAACCAGTTGAGCATGTCCCTTAGTGGCTGACGATATGTGCACCTCTGATCATAAGCAGTAGTGGGGGAGCATCATAGCCATGTGTTGAGAGGAATTTTGGTGGGTTTGAATAATTCACCTTTGGAAATATTGGTGTTTTGTTCATAATCCTTAAACAACCCTTATTCAGGGACCTTTTCAGTGGAATGAGAAACTCAACCTAAAGGAAATTCTAACTGGGCCCCATCTGCAAGGTCATGCGCTATTTATCTTGATGAGATCACCATGTTGCATGTGCCTGGTGTACCCTTATCAGACGAGTAGTCATGATGGGTATACTGGGCTTCGTATATTTTACCCCAGTGTCACTTTGATGGTACGCACTGCTCTCTCACTCAATAATAATAATAATAATAATAATAATAATAATAATAATAATAATAATAATAATAATAATAATAATAATAATAATAATAATGGATGATGATGATGACGATGGTTTACAGATAATAACACTCGTAATAATAAAACAACTAAAAACAAAAATAAGAACGGCGGTGGCCATATCAATACTAGTAATAAGAATACAGATTAAATGAACGCGATCTCCATCAAAATCCCTCGGACACTGATCTTGTATTCGGATAATAATTCTATGATTGAATACATTGCACATTTATTTCGTCCTTAAAACAACAGAAGAAGACCAGAACGTCATAATGTCCCCATTTTCCTTGTCAAAATAAACAATTCCCTTCTTTAGCTACTCTACCTTATTGCATTATAACTGCGATATTTTCTTCCCCTTTTGCTTTAGCGAAATTTCCATCATGTCGTATTCTGGAAACGAGAAGAAAACAACAACAAAAACAAAGTCACCGACAAAGCGTTAAACAAATCCCGCATGCACACACGCACATACGTACACACACAAATACACACGCACACAAATACACACGCAAATACATACACACGCACATACATACACACGCACATACATTCACATAGAGAAAAACGTTCCATACTGCTAATGCATAGTGAAGTGATTACCTAAGGCAATTGATGTATGTCCAACTTAATCCCCCTCTTCTCTGTCTATTTCTCTACATATTTCTTCCCCCCCCCCACACACACACGCATGTATGTATATATATGTATATGTACGCACACACACATAAATGTATATATATATATATATATATATATATATATATATTGTACATGCACTATATATTTTTTCTTCACTCCTTTATTACTGTTCTTATTTTATTATTTTAAATGTTGTCCATTGTCCGGAAATCTTTCATCACTCATCTGTGACCTCTTCAGCGACACTTTTCGTTTTCGTGTGTGTTGTTCTTCAGTGGAGCAAGAGCACACACAAGAATGAAAAGTGTCACTGAAGAGGTCACAGATGTGTGACGAAAGATTTCCGGACAATGGACATGAGTTAAAATGATAAAATATGAACAGTAATAAACGTGTGAAGAAAAACTATAAAAATATATAGTGCGTGTGGTTATTTGGCAGAAAAAAAGAAATGATCATTTCCCGAAATACAACAATATCAAGAAATGATAGAGTTGAGAAGGTATCAAATGCGCATATATCTTTATCTCAACTATAAGAAAACAAGTCATCGTAGTAGGAACAGAGAAAGTAAATGTTAACTTGCTATAGTAACCAATCGGCTGCGTGCTGTCCGGATCTGCTGTTAATACATGGGTTGTACTGGTTAATTAGTATCGTGGCCGTTGCGTATCGAACGTCACAGCGCATTGATGACTCTGCAACGAAAATCTTCCTGATTAAGCCCGAGTTCTCCATCTAACTTGCCACTCTTGTCCAACCTGCTCTTGATATTGTCCATCCATTGCGTTCTTTGCCTGCCTCTAACTCTACTACCCTCTACTCTTCCTTTCATGATAATATTTTCCAGATCTTTGCGTCTTCGAATATGTCCACAACATTTAAGCTTTTGATTTTTTACAATGTTCAGGAGTTGTCGTTTTTCACTTACTTCTAACACGCATTTCAGTGTCCGTTTGTTCTTGTAAGAGACTCATAACATTCTCCTTTACATCAACATTACAAGCGCATTGATTATCTTCTTTTCAAATTTCTTGAGATTCTATGTTTGCAATCATAAATATCAATTGGCTAAATGAGCGCACGTGGTAAACTTTTTTAAAACTTAATTAGAACACATTTGCAACTGTAGATGTTATTAAGCTTTTCCATGGACGTACTTGCCATGGCTAGTCGTGTCCTAATTTCTTTCGTACATGAGACTTCATCAGAAATTTGCTTTCCAAGATACTTGTACAATTCAATTTGTTCGAGCCTCTGACTGCCTAGCTTGAAATTAACATTTAATTTCTCTTTTCCTTGTAGTCCGGTTTCAGTTTTAGCAAGCAGAGCACTATCATCTGCATAATTTAGATTAGAAATATGTAATTAAAATCGATTATTTTATTCTCAAATTACAAATATTTCTTTCTTACACATATGTATGCATCTATCTATCTATCTAAGATTTTAAAAAAAAGTTGGATCCTGGAGCAGACAAACTATAAATAATAGCGTACACACACACACACACACACACACACACACACACACACACACACACACACACACACACACACACACACACACACACACACACACACACACACACACACACACACACACACACACACAAGGCTACTGAAAGGTTCCTGGCTTTGGGTCAAAGAAAGTACAGGAGGATAGGCTAATTATGGTTTTATTCAACATATTCTCCTCCCAGATTCACGCACTTATTTAGCGGTTCTTCAGTTTTTTAAGCCTTGTAAAAGAACTGGGAAGGTTAGGCCTCCAACAAGGCCTTTCGCGACACTCTTAAAGCCAGAACCTTTTCAGCATCTCGTCGTGTATATGCATGTAATCTCTCTCTCTCTCTCTCTAACTATCTATTTATATATGCATACAGTGTTGATGACCTTTATTGAGGCAGAAACGTGCTCACAACTGTCCATTTCACCCCAGAAAATAATCGCATCTCATACCGTAATAGCAGAATTCTTGATACTTGAGATTATTTCTTCTTCTCAAGTAGAGCTGGTTTTAATTACCATTTGGTAATTATGGTACCTCTACTAGGGACGGAAACGGACCCAACAAATTAAGAATTTACGGTGTATCATATTCGATATACCTATGTTTGTAGATGTTAATTCAGTGCATGCCACGGGCCATTTTTTGTTTATATCATTATATATAAACCTAGAAACTATTTGATCTAGGTAGCAGGGCCTCATTTCAGTGAGGGAGGTGGGGCCAGTGTACAATGATGCCGTTGAAAAGAAGGCTCGAAGTGGTGCGCATTCTCTCCTGATAACGCCATAAGCTTGCTAGCGTACAGGATGCAGAACTTTTATCTGCTAACACTTTGATATGCAAGTTTGAAAAAAATACGTCCACATACCCGCACACACACACACACACACGCACACACACACACACACACACACACACACACACACACACACACACACACACACACAAACACACACACACACACACGCATCTATCTACATATGTATGTTTATGTACGTCTCTATATATATATCAACTATCTCTTTCGCATTCATATATTAACAGTTTAGATCTTAATTATAAAAAAATATGCAAGTATTATTTTATGCTAATTTAGTTAACTGTAAGATAAAAATTTAAATGTAATAAAATGATTTATAAAGAAATTTAAAGTGCATACGTGATAACGGTAAACCTACTTTTGGCAACCCTGTGTATATATATATATATACAGGGAGAATTTACGAAAAAACAACAGACGAAGACAGGTGGTGTAGACAATAAATGGATGTATTAGTATAACGCTCGGGAATAGAGAAAGTCTTTAACGTTTCGAGCCTACGCTCTTCAACAGAAAGGAACACAGAAAGAAACAAGGAGAGAAAAAATGTGTGTATTGGTCAGCGATCTATCATATATTTGTGTGTGTGTGTGTGTGTGTGTGTGTGTGTGTGTGTGTATGTGTGTGTTAGAGTATTGTAGTTCTTATTTCTACAATCTAGGTGTTTCTAACACCCTAATTACATTTAGTGGCAATCATAATTCTCTTTTTTGGTGAAACATTGTAAACTGCTGTTTATATTAATTTTATGTATGTACATTAGCAAATCGCTAAACCATCCATTAATTTGGATAACGAAAACATATATTCTAATAGAGAAGCGAGTCCGAAAACAGCCGAAGTTCGAGCCAGTCCTAACTGATGAAATCACGGAAATTGCCGAAACTGACGTTAGTATTAAAAATTCTCGATCGGTATTTCTCGGAAGATTACGGTCCCTGTTAGCGTCTATGTTTACATTTATGTGCGTTGACTACAGAATTAGATCATTTTAGCTCTTATTTCTGGCAATGTGGGTGCTTCTAACACGCTATTCATATTTTGCGACAATTTATATATATATTATATATATCGTTCATAGATTTTCTCATGCGGTGTGTAACTTGCTTGTGAATACCTATTATTGGGTTTCAAGCGAAGTATCTTTATATTTTCACATGAACCCTATGAAAAAAAAATTGACAAAATCGAGATGTTTCGTCATGGAGAATAATCTGTAAGGCAAAAATATAGATTAAAACTACAATGTTTATAATGCATTAGTTTGAATGCTTATAAGTTCAAACAACTATATTTGCCCAAACTCACACACAAACACAAACATGTCTATACATATGTACTTATATATGAATATATATTTATACATTATATGAATGTGCGTAATATGCATATGTATATATATACACATACATACACACGCACACATACATACATACATATATATATATATATATATATATATATATATATATA
>NC_068987.1:105626123-105628718 GCF_001194135.2 Octopus bimaculoides
TTTAGGAGTTTAAGAAAAAACGTGGAATTTCTGCGGTTACTGTTCGGAAACATGTAAATATAAGAAACATGAAGAAATATGTATACGTAACGTTTCTATGTGGCGTTTCTGTGTATGGGTATGTTCCACACATTCATATATTACATATACAGAAGTATGAATTCGTGCATGCGTATATACATGCAAACTCAATATTAATAATGAAATCCTGTTTCTAGATGTAAATATTGTATAGATTAATAATAATCTAAAATCTTGTTTCACTCAACGAATAGCTATACATATCTAATAATCATTCAAATATATATAATAAACAGAAATGTGAGGTCTCAATACGTACAAATTATCGGTCATAAAATCCCACTTAAAAGTGATCATAAAAACTCAGATTTTAAATACCTGTTTCAATACATAGAAATGAATATAACAGAAGATAACCTCATCCATAATAGATATTCTAACAGGATAAAATATGTTTTTTGTAAAAATTACTCGAGTATTTATATAGATAAACATAAAATAGAATGCTTGTTAAGATAAATACGAATGAAACTGATAAATGCAGGGAGTTTACTGTCCATTGAAACCTACCTCTGCTATATTAAGTGCATAGAAATGATAAAAGATATTTTTAGCAAAAATTATTTAATATCGTTATTAAGCATAAGATCTAGATGCAAACGCAATCTTGTAATTTATAACGATAATACACAAAACTTTACTACATGTAATATACACTAAGAGGTTAAATTTGGATAAAATTTTACATGTCACTTATGGAATGTTTAAATTTTAATGACGCTCACAGACGTTGCAAAACTTCATATCATATTAATAATATAAGTGACACTGGACATGACATTTTCTGTTGAATTCTTGGAAAAAGTCTCTACTCCAACAATATAATTATGTGTTACGAGTTTCTATGTAGTCACTCTATATGCCGGATACAGCTTTCAACCGTTTCATATTACACCCTTATGTCTTGAAACGAATAGATGAGATGGTCTTTGTGGGAACGCCTTTGAAGACAAGCCTGCTCGATTAGAACTGATCTAGGGTCTACAACAACACCAACAACAACACATTGTCATTTACCTAATACATAAATATCGTTGCAACGAGCTCCCCTCCTCTAACTGGTCTCTTTTTCTACAAGAAATAACAAACAGATCAGCATCAATCGCATCCTTTGCCCGTATCCAAAGAACACAATGGTATCATGGTTCCTAATATACAAAAAGATGAAATAGTTACATGATGAACGCTTCTGTACATAAATCTTTCTCTGTCTCTCTCCCTGTCTTTTTCTCCCTGTCTCTCTCATTCTTTCACTCTATCACTCACATCCATATTCACAAGTTTGAATATGATTTTAAAATTTCGACGGTGGAAAATTCCCAAGCAGGAAAGAATATAGGAGAATTCACCAGAAACTCAAAACGTGTATTCTTTTCTAAATTTTGTAATATATTTGTTCAAATACCAACGGTTTCGACAATTCTTTTACTCATCAATGGTACAAATATATAAAGAAAGGGGTTTGGAGAGTTTAAAGTTACAAAATAAAAATCGGACAAATGTTTAAACGATCAAATGTTCAGAGAAACTTCAATGAGTTTCACAGGCATAAGCATAAATATTCTATATTGATCATAACAAATGCACATTATTGAAAGTTCTTCCATGTATATATATATATATATATATATATATATATATATATATATATATATATATATGGGGTGCCTATTTGTGTTTGTGAATAGCGGGAGTTATGCATAAAATATGTATACCGCGTCATATTAATATAAAGGTATATATAAATATATCTTTAGGATTGGAAATTAGGCTTACAATGAGAGCTGATCGACTAGTTTCTTCTTTCATATGACTCATCAGAAATCGCTTAATCTGCTTACCAAACTATCAATGTGACACATGTTAGAATAGTGATAGAAGTGTGGTGATTGGAGTGCTATGGGAGAATACAGTGATAGAAGTGCAATATAGATATGACTAGTACAGTGATTGAAAGACAGTGCGATGTTATAGAAGCATAATGCTATATGTGTAGAGACATACGAGCAATGAGGGATATGTAGTGACAGAAGTGCAGTGACTGAAGTCCAGTGACAAACGTGCAATAATTGAAACGGTGTAACAGACAGGCTGTATAGAGAAGAACTTGCAATGCTGTGATGAAAGTCTAATGCAGTAACATAAGCGAAACATAGTCACAGACATGCAGTGCAGTTAACGATGTACATCTACATACTCAGAAATGCCACCCATGAGAGAAAGAAAAAAAAAAGTAGAATAAAACAGAATTGAGGAAAATCGAAACATTTAAGTAGGTAAAACTGATTTTGGAAAGTCAGCGCTGTCACAGAGTTTTTCAGTTGAGTGACTCAAGCCTTGCTTCAGGCTATCACACAGCTGTGCAGTACTATAGAATGCTATTGATTCCTGATTTCCTGTAGTATCAGTATGAGAGAGCCTGGTTGATTCCATTTTAATCGAAAAAGGGGAAATGAAGTAGGTCATATGTATGCGTGTGTATGTGTGTATGTATGTATATATATATATATATGT
>NC_068987.1:105629148-105639918 GCF_001194135.2 Octopus bimaculoides
TATATACATACATATGAATATATATATACATACATATACATCATATATATGTACACACACACACACACACACACACACACACACACTAAGTGTTCATATTCCATAAATTCATCAGGATTTACAGCCATGTTTGTTGGCCTATATTTATAAACGGGAGAAATAATTCCATGCGAAGTGACGTTATTAGTGTTGCTGGCGTTGTTTCTGTTATTGATGTTTAACCCGAGGTCATCAGTGATCGAACAAATGTATGATTGAATGCGTTCTGGCAGTGATCATTCCGCTTTTTTTTCTTACCAGTCCTAGCGCGTCTTCTAATTCTGAGACGATAGGGTTGGGTTTGAGCGGGATTCGACTTCTTTTTCGAGCAACAAAATCTTTTATTGTGAAGTTTTATTGTGAATACGTGCGTGACCGAGTTGTAAGGATGTTGGACTTAGGGTCACAAGAACATTGATTCCATTCCTGATCGGGCGGCGCGTTGTTTTTCTGCAATGTACATAATTTACGTTAGTTTACCAGTCAACTACTGGTGCAACCGTCTCTTCATTCAGTTGCTAAATCTTAGGTCAGGCATCTTAGATAACCATCTCGGGAATCGAACCGCAGGAGACACGGCACGTCATCTGCCTGGCTCTACTACAAAACAATTCAAAATAATTTTTTTAAGCATGCCATAACAGAAAGTCACGTGGGCCACATTTTTGCCAATGGCTTTCTTAGATGTTCTGCTGGGTCAAGGGCGAAAATGTCGATAGGACGTCTATATCTACTTGCGACTACATAGACACCTTCAAGGTGCTACTGTTGTTATTGACGTTGACACCAGAATCTGGTAGGTAAGAAGGCGAGCTGGCAGGGTCATTAGAACGTCTATGCTGATGGGAACACGGATGTTGTTACGTAAGTATAACGTTAATGTTCGAAACTGCAGCAGTCCATAGGTAATTCTTTATTCTGTATATCTCTCATTTTGTCCTGTTCTGGCGTTTTGCGAAATTTTTCTGGAGAACATTATTTTACTTTGTGGTTGGGTCGTTGATGACCTCTTTCTAGCATATTGTATGTCCACCTAGTGGTCATCCCTTATACACGTGTAATATATATATATATATATATGAAAAAAATGCATTAAATTCTACAAAATGTACATGTAGGACAGACACAGAAGGACCTTAATTCTTCATCAGTTATGGACCAAAATACTAATACTCTGTTTTAGGCCTTTAATGATAAGACTGAGAACTTCGTACATTGGCGGCACCCGTAAAATTTGCGGAGAATTGGGGTTCGAGCAAACAAAACAATATAGGGTGGACGTACGAAAGTAGACAAATGTAATTTGAAACGATAGACGAAGAGGGAATAAATGCAGCCTTTCGGCCAAGCACGAGAGTAATGGGTAACGCCTAGAAGAAATCCTCAATGGATATAGAAAAAGAAATTGCAAGAGTGGAGAAACTGTTGGACGCCAGGCTAAGCGTCCGGTGGAGAAAAAGCAGAGAGATGAGAAAAATTAGTTACAGGTCACGTGTGGGCAGTAGATAGAAGGGAAAGAGGATGAGAGAGAGTACGCCAGAGAGAAGAGAGGAAGAAAGAAGGGAGAAAGTCTACACACACACACACACACACACACACACACACACACACACACACACAAATATATATATATATATATATATATAAACAATATATGAGTATATGCATATATATGTACGTGTATGTATATACGTTCATCCACATGTACATATAGATACATAACTGGGTACATGACGTGGCAAAAGAACAAGGACAAACATGGTAAACAAGGTGCAACAAACAAGCAGGCCACATAGAAACATCCCCTTACGAAACATAGACACAGCCACGTTGTGATTCAGCAATAATGGTCGTCGTTGCGGAAGGTCGTCTTCATTGTTGTACATTTTGTTTTTGTTATTGGAGTATTATTGTATTACTTTTACTGTCGCTCTGCATGCAGTAGTGTTAGTAGAAGTAGTAGTAGTTTTAGTAGTAAAGTAGTAGCAGCAGCAGCAGCAGCCATAACTGCGGTGTTGGTAATTGTGGGGTAGTAATAGTAGTAAATGGAGTAGTAGTAGCAGCACATCAGCAGTAGTGGTGGTGGTGGTGGTGATTACTTGTTGTATTAGCGTTGTGGTATTTGAGAAAACCCAGATTTGTTCCGCTTGAATAAACCTGCCAAAGATAATGGAAAAGCCGATCGAAGACATTGTTTGTATGGTCGTTATAGTCGTGGTGGTCATCTCGTCATGTCTTTATTGTGGCTACACACTGGGAAGATTTTAGGAATTAAAATATAAGAATTCATATTTAAATATGGCAGACAAGACTGCTAAGTGAAAGAAGGATATAAAGAGAGAGAGAGAGAGAGAGGGAGGGAGAGAGAGAATGAGTGAGTGAGAAAGAGATAACGAGATTACTCTCTATTCGTCGGACTGTCTCTCTGCTATACATACATACATACATACATACATACATACATACATACTTGACTTGTCTGTAGAGGAAATCCGCTCCATAGATATCAAAACTCGTAAAATCCTGACAGCAACTGGGAACTTCCACAGAAACAGTGATGTTGACAGGCTCCACCTTAAAAGAAATGAAGGTGGTAGAGGCCTGAGATCAATGCAGACGGCCTTCGAATACCATATGGTATCATTCAGGCAGCACCTGCTAAACAAAAGCCGCAAAAATAAATATATAGATGCAGTCCTGAAAAGTGAGGTGAGCAACATTGTACAAGTTGGCAGTGAGCTTCCTCAAGAACCACTCTCTTACTGAAGATCTCGTATTACAGCTGGATTCTCTTACCTCAAATAAGACCTGGATGGAAAGCACTCAGCGTACTAAAAAAAAAAGAAAAAGACTATGCATGGTTATGTTGTCCGGAAGCTTGAAAAGACAGTAGAATTGAAAGGAAGCGCAGCCTCTCTTGGAAAGGGAGACCACTACATCACACTCTGGGGGCTATGCGTTTGCAATCCAGGAACAGGAGATTGCTACAAAGTACCTAGTGAACAAGATACACATTGACGCTCTTGTAATCCCAAGATGCAACCGCATGTGTAGGCTGTGTCATGTTTTTGTGGAAGACATCACGCATGTGATTAGCAGCTGTCCTAAAATGTCGTCTCGGTACTACCTCTCTATGCCGCACGATGTTGTTGCTAAAACAATTTACAATGCGATCTGCAAAAAAGACTGTCCTGAAATAAACTTAGAAAATCCCTCTGTTATGGGATACATTCAAAAACACCAACTCAAGGAATACTGGTGGAATATTCCCATCAAAACTCCAGTCAAATGTAACCATAACAGGCCGGATATTGTTGTTTGGGACTGAGAGGCAAAGGTATGTACCATCAGAGAGGTCAGCCGCCCTGCAGATACAAATATCTCTTTGAAAATCGAAGAAAAAGAGGATATCTAAGGACAACTGCTTCGAAACCTCCAGCTTTTATATCCAGACTATGAATTCATATTCATACCGATAATAATTGAAGCACTAGGTTTTGTTAGTAAATGCTTAATGGAGACACTGGATAAACTAGGATTTTTAGAAATAGAAATCGACCTGCTAAGTCTTACATAACAAATATAATCTGTGAGTGGAACAGTAAAAATATGCAAGACTTTTCTCAAGTTTCAAATTTGTCTGTGTTAACTACATCCCAAAGACGGAGCCTTGTATCTTTGTTGGAAACCAGCTCCCTCCTCAGTGGAAGATTTATAATAATTATAAAAAAAGGAAGAGACACATACATACATACATACATACATACATACATACAATATATTAGTTCGTTGACTGTACATGACTGTGTTAACTACATCCCAAAGATAGAGACTTGTATCTTTGTTGGAAACGGGTTCCCTCCTCAGTGGAAGATTTATGTTAATAAAAAATAGAACACACACACACACACACACACGCACACATTTCCCACAGATAATAGGATTTGATTTCTTTAGCATTATCTATCTATCTATCATTATATATATACACGTATATACACAGATACACACACACACGCATATATATATATATATGTGTGTGTGTGTGTGTATCTGTGTGTGTGTGTGTGTGTGTGTGTTTGTGTGTGCGTGCGTGTGCGTGTGTGTGCGTGCGTGCGTGCGTGTGTGTGTATATTATATTAACAATTAACGACAGAAGCAACCTTTGTAACAGATATTAATTAACAAATCCAGCCGAAACTTGGATGTGTTCTTTATAATGTCTAGGACTGCGGTCGACGTCCTGAAAAGTCATCACGTGTAGACAACGAATGCTAAAAATCGGTTGACGATAATTCGTCACCATCGAATTATGACATCGTTGTATCATCTGATTTCACCGTATAACGGATCGTCAGTAACAGTCAACCAAATACCAAATGCCAGACCGTAGCACCAGCAAAACAGCTAGAGGTGTCATGAAATGTTAGCGGGCTGTGTATAAGTTAGTTATGGCAACTGTAGAAGCCCTCGTAACGAATATTAATTAGCACATTCAACCTAAGTTGGGTATGTTATCTATAAATGCCTAAGCAATCATCTCATGTACATGACAAATGCAAAACACACAATTAACTGGTTGACGATCATGTGATACAACAGTACCTTCCGCGGGTGCTGTCGAAATATCGTTAACCGATATTATCTGTGTTATTTAGCATTTGTTGTCTACACGAGATGATTTCTCAGGACGTTTACCGCAGTCCTAGGCGTTATAAACAACATCTAGTTCGGGTTGGATGTTTTAATATATATATATATATATTGTTATTTTTTATTCTTTTACTGGTTTCAATCATTAGACTGCGGCCATCTTGGGCATTACGAGGAAGATTATAGTCGATCGTATCAATTCTAATAACTACTTCAATGTTGTACGTATTTGGTATATATACGATAGCACAGATTTCGACTTCAAAATCTACTCATTCACACGATATTTCTGAGGAAATATCTTGTGATATTTTTATTCTAGGCACCAAAGTCGATTATTTTTGCGAATTTATGGAAAACATTAGGTTCCGTGTTTATATTTTTGCAGCCATGCTTCTTTTTCTTTTCTGCTCTCTCCTTGTAGTAAGATTGTATTCAAAGAGTGTAATTTTTAAGTAGGATATTTTACTGTGCCCGATTTGTTCATATTAAACAATTTGAAAACTTTATTTCTTCTCTCATCATAGTAAGAATTATACATATGTTGATATTTCTATGTGGTATAAATGAATGCAACATTGCATTATTAACATAAGTTACTTCAACTTCATATCTTCGTCTTGCATAGAGAGACTTTCGCACCAGTTTTGTTTAAATAACATTTTTCGAATTGATTTCGATCGAACCTTGTTAGAAATTCACTTTGGCTAGATTTGAGTATTTCATGTGATATACATGGATAGTGGATCCTTTGCATATCGCATCGTTAGTCCTAATATGCCATAGTGAGGGAGAACCAGGCGTTTGGCTTCGCAGTAATAATAAGTTTTATATTATTTGTGAACTAGAGAACTAAAATATCGTTGCCCCGAGTTGGATGAAATATTCGTGACATGAAAATGACCTAAGTGCAGGTTCTACTTGTTTTCGTTCAGGCAATGGCAGTTTCGAGGAAATGCAGTCCATATGATATCTGAGGTTGGGAATTATGAAGTCGTACAGGAGAAGTGCATTAATATATATATTTAAATCGGTTAATATCTTTTCTATCTGAACGAGCCTGTCATGAGATATTTAGTGGATGATTTGTGGTACATATAGCCAATTTGCTGGCTATAGGCATTTCGCTACCTGATGTGACCTTAGCGTATGATTCTATGATGGCCAACTTGTATATCATATTGTAATTTGTTATAATAAGTTGGTTACTATGCATGTTTTAGTACTACGACAGAACTAGAGTTCTGACCTCTGTACAGGTAATATAACAACTATACGAATCTTTCTGTCTTGTAAAATGAATGACGTCACATACCGGCGCAGATACGGAGAACAAGGCAACGCCCTTGCCTTTTATGCTTTCAGGACCTCTGTGACCGGTAAGATGAAAAGAATGTATCCTCAAACTAGAGATCTGGTCCGAATGTATATAACAGACTGGACATCCTTGAAGACACCAAGGAAGCAGGTAGTGGTGTTAGACTTGACGGTAGATTAAACCTTACACCCAATTATTCAAAACGCTAAGAGCTGGAACATGCAATACCACAACGCTTCTCATACGACGATATGACGATGGCGTCAGTCCACTGCCCAGTACAAGTAATTTAGGTTAACGACACCGAAAGTGTGAAAGGCAAAGTTGATCTCTATAGCAATTGGATATGGAACACAGAGAATTGGGACAAATACTGCGAAGCATTTTGTCCTACGACCTGACGATACTGGCAATTCTCTGTTTGTAGCTAATTTGCTATTATCAGTCAACTTACCATCTATTGTTAATTTTCTGCAAATAGTCAATTCGCCACCTATAATCAATTCTCCGCCAGTAGCCAATTTGTGGCCTACAACCAATTCACCGTCAGTAGCTAATTCTTTACCAATAACCAATTCGCCGTCTATAGTCTATTCATCACCAATAGCCAAATTCTCTGCCAATAACTTAAGTCTCCACAAATAGCTAATTTTTCGCTAATAGCCAATTTGCTGGCTATAGGCATTCTGCTATCTGATGTAACGTTAGCAAACATGTCTATGATGGCCAACTTGTATGTTTTTATGGTGACCTTTTACACTGGACGACATAACTTGGGTCCCTACCTGCTGCTACCAGGTCAACTGCTACAATATCTTCTGCCCTGTGTTTTAAGAAGGTTGTTATTTGTCTGTCGCCTCTTGTATGCCTTACATCTGCATATTACATTTTTATGGGCGTAGAAAATGGAATGTTACGTGAGGTTAGTATATGTGCATCTATCACTCAAGTTTGCTTTGTTTTAAAAATTTTACTGACGACACCTTGCAGAGCATGATGTTTCTCGCGTTTGCCTTTCAGCAGATTAAGCTTTCTTCCCAGCATTCTTGTTGAGATTTGTACATGATAGTCATACCATTTAGTTACGTACAACTATGAAAAAACGTAAATGTGCAAACTGGAAGTTCGTCCCAGTCCGTCCGTGCATGGAATATCTTTAAATTAGACTTATAGAGGATTGGAATTCTGTTATTTAACCTATATTCATTTTTATTTCTGTCCTGTGCTTGTTTATTTGACAGCTCAATATTCCTTCACCTTTGTTGTTGTACTTGCATTATGATTTTGTCTTATTTAATATCTTCCATATTTGTTATTATTAACTTGATCAATCAGAATTTATACGGGACCTGTGGGATTTCTTTTACCAATGTATTCATTGTTCGTGTTTCACTATCATCCTCTTTCATAATGGCATTCCATAAGTTCAAATACGGTTTAATGAGGGTGTAAGAATGAATAAATTTGCTCTTTTATATCTGTTGATGCTATCAAGCCACACAATCTTCCAGGGCATCAGCAATAAAAATGTTACCAAACGCTCATTTAGTAAATGCACTAACTCTACTGTACTTCTGAATCCATTCGCTCCTTCTGGAATGCCAATACATGTTCTAAGTCTGAACACTGGAGTTGTGGTATATTCAGTTTCCATCAAAACTGTGTTGAAACTTCGATAAGAAATACCATAACTTAACGACGACTTTTGATAACTCGTCGTTGACAAATAGAATTGGAATGGTTCTAAGTGACACAAATGTATGATTTTATAGAGGAAATATCGAATTTCTACTATGTTATATAACTGTGAATAAAGCAGAAAATAATACTTTCTAGGGCTTTAGAATCATTGGACCTTAAAGCTCCAGAAGAAGGTTAAACGACAAAGAATGACAGCCACTCTAAGCGTTGTGTACAATGTGCATCAATATTTTCAATATTTCCATTGTATAAATTTTCCAATCTTATTAACTGGTCTTCTAATATTTTCAGTTCAATTTACATCTGCGAGTTATGTGTAATATTTATTACATTGTTGTTAAAACTATAAGTTATGTAAATATTAATTTTTCAATAATAACTATATGTTGTTTAGCTAAGCATCATAAAACACTTTTACATTATGAAAAAAATTATGAAGATACATAAATTTATGCATTAAATGAAAATATGAAATGCATAATAAAATGTGGAATTTCCATCGGTGCTGGTAATAAATAATTATGAAGAACAAGAAAAAAGTAACGAATTGCGATATATAGCTTTCTTGTGTGTTGCAAAATTTACCCTGTTTCAGGTATTGTAAAACGCCAGAGAATAATTTATTTCGACGCCAAAATAAATTTTAGCTAAATCAAAAATTGAAATACGTGATTTACTTGTGACAAAAATTCATACGTTGAAAACATGAAACTGTAATTGACAAAAGACTGTGTGTTACCCTGATATTTATATGTAAATCAGATGATCTAATTCGATTCGTGTTATATGTGATTATTAGAAAGTAGTTTTAGTGGGATACAGCAACGCAAATATGGTTGCTGCCATTCTTTAATATAATATAACATAAATATCTAACTATCTAAAAGCGGTGAGCTGGCAGAATCATTTGCACGATGGACAAAATGCTACCCGATGCTACCCGGCATTTCGTCCGTCTTTACGTTCTTCTTTCGAATTCCGCTGAGGTCAACTTCGTCTGTTATCCTTTCGAGGTCGATAGAATAAATACCAGTTGAGCTCTGGGGTCGATGTAATCGACTAATCCTTCCTCCGAAATTGCTGGCCCTGACCCCAAATTAAAAAATTAGGGTTAGGGTTTGTATTCATATATGTATGTATGTATGTATGTATGTATGTATGTATGTATGTATGTATGTGTCTGTCTATCTATCTATCTATCTATCTATCTATCTATCTATCTATCTATCTATCTATCTAAACGAAAACTCATACATATACTCAAATTATCGACTTCTTTTAAAAGCTTAGACTCTGCGAGATGAGATTGTTTGGCATTCATTCGCTTGTGAATGGTATTAACGACATTAACTGTAAGGGTTTACAACAAAAAATAAATAAATAAAATAAAATGTTCGTGGGTTCAACGAGCAGAAATTTTACCAATAATTTGCTGCAATTTCTCTCTCTACTTCTTTCTCTTCCTCTTCCTTCCTCTCTCTGTATACATACACACACACGCACGCACACACGCACGCACGCACGCACGCATGCACTCACGCACGCACGCACTCACGCACGCACGCACTCACGCACGCACGCACGCAAACTCACATAGAGATACATACGCATGACCCTGTCAGACACGAACACATACATACACATAAATCAAACAAAAAAGACAATCCGCCTTCTATACGCACATACATACACAATCTCTTTTTCTCTTATCCCTACATACATTAAATTCTAACTTTAGTAGACTCAAATGCCTACATCTGTAGGGAAGATTTAAGGTCTATTGATCGAACCAGTATATAACAAGTATTTTATCAACTCCTGGAAGTAATAGATGAAAGGTAATTTCAAACCTGGCGAGTGTTTGAAGGCAAAGCCTCAAAGGGACATAATCAAATACTACTTCACCATGCAGTCTGACATTGTATGCTTTCTGCCAACGGTTTCTTTTCTTAAGTACGTACTGTCAACGTGAATGAGATTAGATATAGATATGATTTAGAATTGGTTCAGAGTTTGTGTTAAATAAGAATAAGAATTGCAGTTAAGTGGAGATAAGTCTTATACTCGAAAATGTGTTAGACAGGACAGCCAATGCTAGGCAGGCCTAGTAAGATAACATACTAGAAATTGATAGAAAGAAGGAAAGAAAAGAAAATGTAAAACACATATACACAAAGGCACAAATATATTTTTACAAAGAGAGAGAAAAAATAAAATGAAGAAAAATATCTAGAAAATATTGTAGTAAAATCAGAAAAAGTAATGAAAGAAATCAACAAACAAATAGATAAAGAAGACAATAAGATAATAAAGGAATATTTTATCTGCATCGATGATTGCATCTTCCATCTGCCGCCATATATTCACACTATCGCCCCGATATCTACAACTACTACCACCACCAATAGCATCAGACTCCTCTAATATCATTAAAAAGCAGAGAAAAAGATAAAGACAATAATTAAAAAAGGAAAAATTACAAATAGAAAGGGAAAACAAACCAAATTTTAAAAGCAAGTCCAAACAAAAATTCACTTGACGCCACCTTACTGTCAATTGATCATTTGCAAATGAACGACAATCACGTTAAATTGAGATGTTTATTATTACTAGTTATTATAGAAAGGTGAACCTTCGACCGTATCATATCGATTATCGACACAAACATTCGCTGATTGATTAGTGTTGACTCTCTATTTAAACAGAAAGAAAAAAATAGAGATAAAAATATGTCTGCTCTATTCTTACGGATCGTCTGCTTTCAGTGAAAATATATTCGCGAGGTTTATTTGTAAGAGGGAGAGAATGAATCTGGTTGAAGGTTGAGTTGTGTGGAATATGGGAGTGTAATTTATGCACAATTATTTTATTGTTGAAGGCAATCTATATACACACACGTACGCTTATCTTTTTTGTGTGTGTGTGTATACATACATACATACATACATACATACATACATACATACATATATATATTTAAATTATCAAGTTATGTATATGTATAAATATGTGCATGAATACATGCATATATATATATATATATATATATATATATATAT
>NC_068987.1:105640294-105641856 GCF_001194135.2 Octopus bimaculoides
ATATATATATATATATATATATATATATATATATATATATATATATATATACACGTTTTGTCCTGTATACAGACATATAAATACCTACAAATTTCCATATAAATATTGATGCAGAGAATAGATGATTATGCCAATAATTTACGTATATACGAATAAATGTGAATATTTGTATGTATACAAACATCAAGTCATACATACATATATATGTCCATAAATATACACATATGTATGTTATGATACGTAAATGTATTTGAAAGAGACATATATTCATGCATATAAATATATAGTCACAAATAATCAATGTACACATCAAGAGATAATTATTCCGATAAATTGACTGATTGATTAATGCATTCATACATCCACACATACAACCTTACACAGACATACATACGTAAATACATACATACATACATACGTAAATACATACATACATACGTAAATACATACATACATACATACGTAAATACATACATACATACATACTTACATCTTCATCGATGTATAGGAAAATCCTGCTAGATGTATCGATGTGTTTTGTCAACATTATACCTTGTAACATTTCCTTTCTATCCTGGTTGTCTATACATGAAAACGCATATATATGCATACAAGCACACTTATTTCTGTACACACACACACATTCATATATATATATATATGCATAGCGGAAAACATATACATATGTAGAAAACATTCACGTGTATATATTTATGTTCGAGAATATATTTCTGCATGTATATATTTGTGAATATATTTCACGTCTATATTTGTGTGTGTGTGTTTGTGACAAAAGGATTACTTGAGGCTTATCTGAGTGTCTGTATGTATATGTTGTGTATGTGATTGTGAATTCTCTTCGGATAATATGTTGCGAACTTGGCCTTAGTATAAATTTATATATGTATATGAGTTTTTGAGGGCCTTAAGGTGCCGGCATGAGTTGACTTAATGGTTATTTGTATATGAATGAATGGCCATTTGTAATGTGTACAACTGAAATTTGAAAGGATATGTAGATAATCACGTACCAATTTGTATAGATACCAACGTATTATATCGTCATTATTTAGACGGCTCAATCTTTACTAATCTCTATAACCAACGACTAAACCAAATAAAGATCGTTTCCACTGCGTGGTATCTTAAAATGTTATACTCTACCGTAGCATTGGGTTAATTCAGAAAATGTGAGTGAATTTAGGTAGACGGAAACTTCATAGAAACCTGTCCGCTGGATTGTATCTGAAATTCAAAGACATAACCTTGCCATACTGATTCCGTAGGGAATTACGTTAAGCGTACACGTGTGGTGAAAATCTTTCAAAACAAGCGTTATATTAAAAATTCGATTATTTCGAAAATTCTCATCATGGATAGCTCTTAGTTTGGATTCAAATCTAGCAGTACATGCTCTTCTATCCTGGAACACTAATGCAGTTATGGAACTACCATAAATTCGACTTTATTATCATATTATTTACTTAGGACCACTATATTTTTACCACACACACACACACACACACACACACACACACACACACACACACACACACACACAC
>NC_068987.1:105642549-105646473 GCF_001194135.2 Octopus bimaculoides
ATATATATATATATATATATATATATATATATATAAATGTAAAATGTAATGCAAATGGATAATTGGATACTTAGCGTTAAATAGCCAGTGTGAAATAACATAAGATATTTAATAAGCACAACGTCAAAGTCATGTTTATGTGAGCAGAGAACGTCTGTAGTATAATTCTGGGCAAACAAAACAGTGCCAGGGTAAATCTGATCATTTGATTACAAATGTGTTTAGATAATAGTGAATAAAGATGAGTTATACCAGTATGTATGATAGTACTTTCATAAACCGTTTTCATAACCATACGCCCAATAACAGGAATAAGGTGAAAAATGAAATGTTACGACTTTACTGAATCAAGTTTGGAGACAAAAGGGTGTATAAAGGAACAGCTTAAATATTGATTTTTAACAATCAAATGCATCACACCATACATAAACGGAACGAAGGCATTGTAAATAATGTAATGCTGAGAAATAATAAATATTCACTGAGCAATCCGATAACTCTAAATAAAGTAATGTAATGTATATAAAACAAAATAAAAGAGACTCCTCCACTTGAATAAGTTCTACATCATAAATTATAAAAATGAAACCCAATTGTTCTATCAGACATAAATAAGCATCTCCTCTTCCGTAGACAGTCAGTGTTACAGAAACACAAAATCTCTTCTTCACTCTAAGCATAAGAAATATCGCTTAAAATTATTTAAAATGCTGAAGATCACTAGTTTGATGGAAACTTTGAGAATTTGCAAAATCAAAACAAATAAGTAAATTTTCTGTACAAATATGCGCAGACATGCACGTACACACACGTGCTTGCACACTCACACACATGGTCACGCACGCACGCACACACACATGGTCACGCACGCGCGCACACACACATGGTCACGCACGCACGCACACACACACTGCATATCAGATATATTTCAAGAAAGAATGCTTTTCGAAATGTGTGCAGCAGAAATATAAAATGCGATAGATAAGTCGAATCTATAGCAGAAGGAGAGAAAGAAACAAGCATATAGATAGAGGAGAGTGAGCGAAAGAGGGTGGGAGAGAGAGCGAGAGAGAGAGAGAGAGAGAGAGGAAGGGAGAGAGAGAGAGAGAGAGAGAGAGAGAGAGAGAGAGAGAGAGAGAGAGAGAGAGGAAGGGAGAGAAGCAGGGAAGTAGAGACGTGAAATGATGGTGAATGATAAGCTTATAATTAGTTAAACAACGGAATGAATAGCTATAGCTACTAATTAGCAAGAATATGTGACGATGTTGCTGCTGCTAATTATGATGATGGCAGTGATGATGATGATGATGTCGGCGACAACAACAATGATGTGGATGATGATAATGAGTAGTAGAATGTGATTAAGCGGATGATGGACATGGTGCGGTGCTCATGATGATGAGACCACCGACATTGGTGATAAAGATGATGAAAGCTTAATCCTAAACCGTTAAATTCCTACCATTCATCATCATCATCATCATCGTCGTCATCATCATCACCGTCATCACGTGCGCAGCCGACATCATTACTATCTTCATAATAGCGAAAATAACAACAGCAGTAGCTGGCTACCACAACACGGCATTGTTAATAATAATAATAATAATAATAATAATAACAACAACAAAAATAACAACAATAATGATAATAATAATAATAATAATAATAATAATAATAATAATAATAATAATAATAATAATAACAAAAACAACAACAACAATAATGATAATAATAATAGTAACAAAAACAACAACAATAATGATGATGATGATGATAATAATAATAATACTAATTTCTTTATTATTAATTATAAAAATAATATCGCAGTCGTACTTGATTGGCAAGTGACTTGATGATTATAATAATGTTATTCATATTGTTTATATTATTACTATAATGGGTAATAGTAATAATAATAATAATAATAATAATAATAATAATAATAATAATAATAATAATAACAATAATAATAATGATAATAATGATAATAATAATAACAAAAATAATAGCAACATCAACAATAATAATGATAATAATAATAATTACAATCATTATCATCCACGTTGTTATTATTATCATTGTAATGGTGTTCTAGTTATGGGTGGTGGTGGTAGTGGTGTTGGTGGGTTTTTAAATGTAGTTTTTATGCTATTATATTGATTTCTCTTTCTATTTCGGCATTCAGCATCTTAATTAATTTTCTACTTATCACTTTGATTTACGTTTTTTTTCTTCATATTTTTTGAAATACCTCCTACTCCCCTTCCTCGTTCTTCTCATTATCCTCCTTCACTTTCTCCTCCTGCTCATCACCATCACCATCGTCATCATCGACATCGTCGTCGTCATCATCATCATTTACACCACCACCACCAACAACAATAACAAAAGCAAGAAGAAGAAGAAGATCAACAACAACAACAGCAACACCAGCTTCACAACCACCTTCATCATCGTCAACGTCATCATCAACATGATCAACGCCATCGTCGTGTATAGAGTTATAATGATAGAAGTATTAGTAGCTGTGGTAGTTGATGTTGTTTAGGTTGTTGCTGTTGTTGTAATTATAATTTCAATTGACGTTATCTTTATTATTAATTACTATTCATAGGCACCATCATAGTCTGGTAGCTTAAGCTCTCCATCTACCATTGAAACAACATGATATAAGTTCCCAGTTCGAAATGGTTCGTTCCTTTACGCCAATGGTTCTATGGAATATTGACGGAAACAAAGCGATTCCTCTGTATAACTTCGATTCATTTGTTAAATTCGTATTATTTACGTCATTAAGCCTTTTTACAAATTACTCTCCTTCGATTGAATGACTAAGGGATCTTTTATGCATGAGTGCTTTTCCCTTAATTATTCATTTGGTCTTAGTCATTCATCCTTAATATTTCTGAAGACGAGAAGATTAGAATGTGGAAACGTAGTAGCAGGATGAAACACTTTCTGTGCAACCCCACTTTAGTTTCTCAAATCATTTCTGATACAGAATACTGTACACCTAATTGAATGGTGCTAGGCCTTAGTGAGCGATCTTGAGCATGATGGTCCCAAGCAGACTGGTCTAAATCGCACTATTTGAAGCGCCACGTTCTGAGCGACTTTACCTTGACCACTTCCACTGCAGCTACAACCAATGCAAACCTTCGGACATAGACACGACAAACGATAAAGAGCCATATATGGAAACTATCACGCTACTTTCCATAAGATTCACCAAAATACGTTCAAATGTGCAGAAATGTTGTATCTGTGATTTAAACCGAGTCGTTTTGACCGAATAGTTACATAACACATGACTATTAGATGTTGGCTGACCTGGCGCGATACAGCAGCTTGGGAATAGGATTTTTATCATTCTTATCAAATCATTTCACTGTTCTATTAATGACCGTTCTGTAGGCCCGCAGCAATACATTTTCTATTGCTTAGTAAGGATTTAGTAGCCAGCAAGCAATTCGATCGATAATACATAGGGATTTCATATTGAAAGTTAACTTCTTAATGACGATACCCAGTAAGTGGGAAACGTATTCTGAGTTGTCTCACATAGTTATAATATCCTTCAAATAATATATTTTTTCTTAATCCACACGGAATCTTATTTCAGCATTTTTATGTTCCAAGATATAAAAATGGTTTCAGGTACTTGAATATTTTTCATGAGGTTAACATATCAGAATACTTAATATTTATATAATTATTTTTCTTTAACCAACAAAGATTTTCTGTTAAGGAAGCTGTAAGATTTTGCACAAAGACTCTGCTTTGAGTGCGCTACATCTGTTGCTGATAACGTGATTTGGGTTTCCTAGTCATTCATTAATTGATTTGACGCTCTGTACTCGCCGAACGCTTTACCATATATATATATATATATATCAGCATAAACATACATATATATATATA
>NC_068987.1:105647197-105647909 GCF_001194135.2 Octopus bimaculoides
TATATATATATATATATATATATATATATATGTAAGGAGGAAACTCTGAAAATATCATATGCCCTTCCGTCGGGCGACTCCCTAGTGTCGTCCAACAATACCAGAGACCTTGGAGTAATTGTTGAATACAGTCTAAGCTGCAGTTCCCACGTAAACAGCAAGGTTGACTTGGCCCGCAGGATGTGCTCCTGGATTCTGAGAACTTTCCGGTTTAGAGATGCCTACATCATCATCCTTCGCTACTCTACTTTTGTCCGACCCCACCTTGAATACTGTTGTCCACTGTGGTCTCCCCATACGAAGCAACTTATTATGAAAGTAGAAGCACTCCAGAGGTCAATAACAAGAAAGATAGACGGCACGGGAGGCATTGATTATTGGGGTCGACTAAAAAAACTCAATCTCTACTCTCTCCAACATCGCTGGGAGCGCTACATCATTTCTGTGATATGGAAAATATTCCATCAATATTACACAAATGATGTTGGCATCAATTTTAAAATCCATCCAAGACTTGGCCCCCCCGTACTATCCGCCCACTACAAAAATCGAGCTCAGTACGCATAGTGGATGTAGGTATTTTCAAATCAAAACTGGACTAGTTCCTGTCGAGAGTCCCAGATGAACCTACCTCGCGGCAAGAAGTAGAGTCTTAGCTCTTGCAACCTTTCCCAGTAGCTGAGTTGTTGCAATGAGACAATCTTCTTTGTGA
>NC_068987.1:105648353-105649573 GCF_001194135.2 Octopus bimaculoides
ATATATATGTATTTATTCGGATACGTGTCTATACATAAATCTGTCCGATACATACATATACCCAGATACGACAATATATAAAATATTAGTGTATATAAAGAAATTTACAGGTTTGACATATATAGTCCTTCAAACATACGCACACTTACAAAGCACACATCACGACAGAAATAAAAACGCTAACGCATACACACCAATGATCGCGCGCATGCACACACACACATACACACACACACACACACACACACACACACACACACACACACACACACACACACACACAAACACACAGAGACAGACACACAGAGACAGACACACTGACTCTCATGATTATGTAACATCACAGTCAATTAAACTTAGAGTGAGCTAAATAGGATTTGAACAGGTTAAAAGCTAAAAACGTCAAAACTATCGCTCTGAGAGAAGACCATTTCTAGTCCAATTATTCTAATAGCACTGTTACTGAAGAAGATGGTGCATGTGAAATGAAGAAGGCTACAAAAGTGGAGACAGCCTTTATTTTATGATAGCGGTGTATCTAGAGATTGGGTAAGCATCACAAAAATATCAGAATATAAACTTGAATAGATGATTTTATAATATTGTGATACATACATACGTACATACATACATCACAGTATATTTGAGGAAACACATTTTGCACGCATGCCTATGAGAGGGCTATAGAGCAAGTGAGAGAGAGAAAGAAAGATAGAGGAAACGAGGAGGGTGGAAGGCAGAGAGGGAGAGTGGTAGAGGCTGACATGCATGCATATACGTGTATACATACATTTATATAGACATACACAAGTACACAAATATATATTAATATGCACACACATAGAAATATACATGCATATATATATATATATATATATATATATATATATATATATATATATATATACAAGGACATTAATGTGATCAATAAGGATCAATACAATTTTAATTAAGTAACTAAACAAGTACTATTTTCGTTATAGATAAGAGTATGTGTGTTTTTACGTGTTTGTATGTGAGTAGTAATGGCTGTGTTTGCAGCCATATTTGAACAAATCTCTAACAAACTCTCTAGCAGGGTGTGTGCTTGTATGTGTGTATATATTTATGTATGTATGTATGCATGCATATAAGTACGTATGCATGTGTCTATGCTTGTATACATACACATATAAATATACACACATACAGTTTATATATATATATATATATATATATAT
>NC_068987.1:105649765-105660852 GCF_001194135.2 Octopus bimaculoides
ATATATATATATATATATATATATATATATATATATATATACACACACAGAGACATTCATATACATGAATATATGCATATATATTTACGACTATACACTCAACACCCACACAACCACACACATATATCGGTATTTTTGCTTGTGTGAATCTGGGTGCGCGTGTGTGAATGTATGTTTTGCTGTATGTTTTAACAAAATACATGTACAACATTTTGTTTTTACATAATTCAATGAATGGCAGTGAAAGCAGTAGGAGAGCAGTAAATAAATTAATGAAAAGAAAAGAAAAAAGAAACAAAAACAAAAACAAAACAGCAATAACAAATAATAAAATAAAAACGAATTTGTTTATTTTACCAGCATTGTTTTTGTATTGTTTAAATAGTAAAACGGACGCCATTAGATATTAGTGCGTATCAGTTTATGATATTATGTATAGGAATATACGCTATACGTATATGAATATATGAGTACATGAATATATGCGAGAATATGTCTGTTAGTGAGGTGTGACTCTTCCCGGCATGACTTTCGTCTCACAATTCATCAATGTTCATTATTTATCAGATAGTGGAACAGTTTTCGATAATTGTTTAGAAAGTTTCGTGTATTTATATGAGTGAGTTTGCCAGTGGTTTATATGTGTCTATATGTGTACGTTTGTATATATGAATTAGTGTATGCATGTATGTTTATGTTTGTCTCTCTCTCTATATGACTATATGTACGCATTTATGTATGCATATGTATGTATGTGTGTACGTACATATACATGTATGCATGTATGTATGGCAGTATGTACGCGTGTGTGTTTACCTATACGTGAATGTATATATGCCTTGTATATATCTCGATGTATATATATATATATATATATATACATATAAAACATGAATTAATTGATACACATACCACAGTTACATATTTATGCAAATACATACCCCCCACATATTTATGATATTATATTGCATATACAAAATAGAAGAGTTTCGCATAAAAATGCCTTGCAATATAATTTCAGACGCTTTACTTCCTGAGTTCCCATACCACCGAGGTCAACTTCGTATTCTTTCTGTCCGGTATCGATAATTTTAAGTCTCAGCCAAGTGTTGCAATTCCTTATTATCGACTTTCTCTCTCCTTGAAACTGCAAGCCTTCTTGTATATCAGAGATTATAGAGTGTCCTCTATATCCTTCCTTTGTTCATAACATAGGGTGTTATTCTAGGCAAACGTTGCTGGCATTTTTAGCAAGTTTAAGTGTCAAGTAGATCTCTCGTTTTCGTTAGTTTGCAATGCCTCTTATGGAAGTGTTGTAAGATAGACGTATAGTAATTGTTAAATAATCTATTATGTTGCTGAGTTGTGGTAAGCTTGTAGAAAGCCGCGTTCACAATGTGGTTTTTGATATTCAGTTGATCAATTTTACTTAACAAGCTCCTGTGTATATTTCCTTTGAGATAGCTGACGTATCTCCCTTTAATTTATTGCAATATGGTACTAGAGATATCGCATAGACAATACGCTGTCATGGAGAAATGGTTGATAATCCGATTCATGGTTTCATATTTTATTTTATCATGGTAAAACATATCAGATTTAAACCAGCAATAGTATATTGTTTCTATTATTTCTTTGTTAGAAACTGTACTGTACAATCAGCTAGTCAAGTTGGCGACTATACTTCTGTTATCGAAATATTTCAAAGAATAGTAGAGTTCTCACTCTTTAAATTTCCAAAGATACAATGTTATAACCCCGATGCAATTTTATTTTTATATCGACACTAAATAAGTTTTATGCCTATTCATATATCATAAACATAAGAGTAACTTGTTTTTTTAGATTTTTGTGTGCACAAGTAATAAAGATATTTGGACTTAGACATTGTCAAGTGATTAAGATGTTCGCTTAACACTTAACTGTCGTGAATCCTCAATGCATGGTGACTTAAACTTGTATCTTCTTAGACGTAGACACCCTGCCAACTTTCTAGGAAAATCCAGGGTGTGAGAGCTGAAGGGGAAGAGGACTGTACTAGCAGTCGGCTGTTTCTTATTACAATTGAGTTGATCGAAGAAACGTTAAATGAAGGTGCCTTGCACATGGACACAACGCACCCCTGGTCCACGTCCATATGACCTGGAGCCAAACACTCTAACCTCTAAGCTATGCAATTCTACTTAATGAAAGGTGCCTATATTTCAAAGTAGCTTTTGCAAACACAGTGTTATGCTTAGCCTGCTTGAATGTAACCTTAATGAAGCAAGTATTAGAGTAAACCTCATACACTTACAAGATAATACAAGGAGAATGTAGGTCCATTGATCCAATAGCTAAACAGTAATATTCACCGTTGAAGTCGAGGCGAGAGACACAAATATGGATACATTATAAATAGAAAGTGAAATTGTGTTCAACTGCTCGCTGTTTAACGTTTATTAAATTCCTATGATAATTGTTACATTAAGAATGAACGTTAGATATTGGACACCAACTAACTTAAAATGACAAATAATGTAATGTGAGTGAAATCGATATATTACCTACAAACGTACTATCGCCGATAGAGGAAGACAGAATGTTTTTTGTTAGATGCATTCATAAACAAAAATCCCGTTGTGTCTTAGAGTTGAAAAATGGTCAGTCTTTTAATCAAAGGGTTACTATCTGTGACAGTTCAACGTCAATAAAGGGTACTTCTGATAAAGCAGACCTATGTTCAAAAACATTGCATTTCTCTCCAGTCTTTGTTTTCAGATAAAGTGAATTTTGGATCAAATTCTCCAAAGTATCCATTCTTAAAAAGCAGAATGGTCACGGTTGGATTACAGTTGACCATAGTTCATCCTCCTCCTCTACCTCTTGATCCTACTCCTCCTCCTCCTCCTCCTCCTCTACCTCTTGATCATCCTCCTCCTCTACCTCTTGATCATCCTCCTCCTCTACCTCTTGATCATCCCCCTCCTCTAATTCTTGATCATCCTCCTCATCACGTTCATCAAAATAAGATCTCATTTCCTTGCTTCTGTTCGATCTCAGTAAGACCGAACATATATCATACTAAAGCTTCATATCGACCAGTGAACCTAATGTGTGAAATCTGGAAGATGGAAATCTCGAAAAAGAAAGATCGTTCCAGTTCTCAGGTTGTAGATTTAATCTACCACCAGGTTTAATGCTAACGCATGACCCCTGAGTGTTTTTAGTGAAGACCACTCGCTTGATATAATTAAGGCCAGGGTTTCGGTTAACCTCTTCCCTTCCTTCTAAAACTCTCGGACACGGACCTTCATCTTCTGACTAATGCGACCCCAGAAAAGGTCTCAGAAAATGCGGAAGTGACCATACTGTAGGATATGCTTATACATACAGATAGAAAAAATCCAGGTTAAAAGACCGGATATAGTTGAAAAATGCCTTCTAATCTATGTATCAACACCAACAGATGGCAATGCATCTCTAAAAGAAACGAAGAAACTTTCAAAATACAAAGATCTGGAAATAGAGGTAACTCGAATGCTCGAATGTGGAGCCTAAAAACAGAAACAGTTCGTATAACAGTAGGTGCATTAGGTATGATAAAAAAACATTCAGACAAATACATAACCAAAATACCAGAACTTACAAATGTTTATAACATACAGAAAATAGCATTACTGGACACCATACACATCCTACGCAAAGAGCTTTCAGTACAGTGAAACTAAGAGCATCACAAAAAACCACAACACATACCAAAGGCACACAGACCTGCGCTGTGTAGTGCAGTGAAAACACGTGATAAAAATAAGACTATTGAATAATAACTATAATAATGATTTCTTTTATTGGTCACAAAGGTCCAAAACATGGAGTACAATATCGAAGGACAAGTTACAGCACGCAAAAAGCAAAACAAAAACGAAAAACAAAAACCAGGTGGAGTTTACATCGATCAGAGGGAGATACCACCACATTAAAGGATATAACAGAGGATATATAATAGCAATTAGAGAAACAAATAGATAATTAGAATCCCCAGTAGTGGGGTAGTTCACTTTCGGATTAATAATAATAATAATAATAATAATAATAATAATAATAATAATAATAATAATAATAATAATAATAATAGTGATAATAATAATCCTTTCTACTACAGGCACAAAGCCTATAATTTGTGGAGAGGGGATTAGTCGATTACATCACCTCAGTGTTTCACTGGAACTTAATTTATCGACTCCGAAAGTATGAAAGGCAAAGTCGATCTCGGTGGAATTTGAACTCAGGAAATAGCGTCAGGCGACATACCACTAAGCATTTCGTCCAGCGTGCTAGTGATTCTGCAAGCACGCCGTCTTAATAATGATGATGATGATGATGATGATAATAATAATAATAATAATAATAATAATAATAATAATAATAATAATAATTATAGTAATGTATTCTACTAAAGGCACAAAGCCTGGTATTTGTGAGGAGGGGACTAGTGGATTACATCGATCCCGGTGTTTCACTGGTACTTAGTTTATCGACCCCGAAAGATGAAAGGCATAGTCGACCTCGGCGGAATTTGAACTCAGAACGTAGCGACGGACGAAATACCGCTAAGCATTTTGTCCGGCGTGCTAACGATTCTACCAGCTCACCGCCTTAATAATGTTGATGATGATGATGATGATGACAATAATAATAATAATAATAATAATAATAATAACAATAATAATAATAATAATATTAATAATAATGATAATATTGGGTTGAGCTAAAGATAAAAGGATGGCAAATATTGGGCTACGCTAAACAGAAAAGAGATAGACAAAGCAAAATGCCAACAATGGCTAAGAAGCTCGGAACTCAAAGCAGAGGCGGAAGGATTTTTAACTGCAGCACAAGATCAAAGCCTTCCTACCAGAAATCGCCCAAATCGCATAATGAAAAGAAATACAATAAGTAACTGTAGAATATGTGGTGATGGAGAAGAAACAATAAATCATATTGTCTTTGGCTGCCCAGTCTTGGTTAAGAAGGAATATATTCACAGACACAACAGAGTTGGGACCTATATATACTGGAAGCTATGCCAACACTACGGAATAACAACAGAAAAAGGATGGTATGGGCACACCCGAGAAAAGGTCACAGAAAATGAGAAAGCAACCATACTCTGGGATATGCCAATACACACAGAGAAATCAAGGCTAATTAGCTAGATATAGTTGTCAGAGACGCCCAACAAAAGCACTTTCTAATGAATGTATCAATACCAACAGATCACAACGTTTCTCTAAAAGAAACGGAAAAAACTTTCAAAATACAAAGATCTTGAAACAGGTAACTCGAATGTGGAGCCTAAAAACAAACAATTCCTAGTATAGTAGCGCATTACGTATGATAAAAAACATTCAGACAAATACATAACAAAAAACACCAAGATTAACAAGTATATATAACATACAAAAAATAACACTACTAGGCACCGCACACATCCTGCGTAAAACACTTTCGATACAGTGAAAATAAGAGCACCACAATAAACCACAGCACATACCCAAGGCACACAGAGCTACGCTCGGCAGTGAGGTGAAAACACATGTTTAAGATAAGACTGAATAACAACAATAATAATGATTTCCTTTATTGGCCACAAGGGCCTAAGCCATGGAGGACAATATCGAAGGACGAGTTACAACACAAGAAGAAAACGAAAAATAAAAAAAGGTGGGATTTCCATCTATCAAAAGGTAGATACTATCACATGAAAGGATATAACAGAGGATATATAATAGCAATTAGAGAAATAGATAATAAATAAATAGATAATTAGAATCCCTAATAGCAGGGCAGTCCAATTTGGATAGTTCGGGGTAAACCCCACTCAAAAATCCCGGATTAATCTGCCATCCCCCAAGCATGGGAAAATACTCTCTTCCAGTTTCTTTCCTTCTGGTTAGAAAAGCATACTCAGAGTCGGTCCATTCGGTTTCACCAGCCTTGCCATCGTCGACCAACTTTTGATAAACACACTAGAAGGTGACACCTTCCCCTCTACCCTCACCTTCCTCTTCTAATGATATTTGAAGAAATGATGAGGGCTTGGCAAGATAGGAAAGTGCCTGTCTTCAAACTTTCAGACGGGTCCACCACACAGCCTCTTTTGCCACAGCCACTAAGCAGCGAAAAATCTGCCTTCCTTCTCTGCTAAATGAAGGTGGTCCGTCGACCTTCACTATGCTCTCGGGAGACAACTGAATTTACCTTATACACTACATCAACTGCTCCACACAAGCCCACAACTCTCTAATGCACAGACACTGAATTATTGCATGTAGGATGATTTCGTCCCCTTCCATGCATCTCGGGCAAGTTCGGCTGTTGGCACTTCCATGCCTGAAGAGCTCGTCTCGGACAGGTAATGACCCCCACCTATAGCTCTGCCATGCCAAAGACTTTTGGAAATTGTCCATGATCTTCGACCCAAAGGTCTTCCGGAAGAGACTACTCAGACTGCTCTCGTTGGTGTCTAGCAATAATAAAAGAAGTGTTTGTGTGGTAAGAGGTTTGCTTCCCAACAACATGGTTCCGGGTTTAGTCTGACTGTTTTGTACATAGAGCGAGTGTCTTCTACTATAGCCTTAGCTCGACCACAGCTTTGTGAGTGAATTTGGTAGACAGAAACTAACAGAAGCCTGTGTTCATACATATATGTGCGTGTGTGTTTGTATATCTTTGTTCCGACAACCTCTTGACAACTGGTATTGGTATGTGTGCGTCCCCGTAACGTAGCGATTCGGTAAAGACTCTGATAGCATAAATACCAGGCTTCAAAGAGAAAAAAATACTGGCATCCTTCGACTAAAATTCTTCAAGGCGTTACCCCAGCATGGCCACAGTCTAATGACTGAAACATATAAGATAAAAGATAAAATAAAACATAACACTGCACAGTTGAAAGGTTTCTTTGATGACTACCAGCATCAGGCGCAAACACCATATTAACATAACTCATTTGTGCACATAGCTTCACCTCTATGAAGTAGATTGGGTTGCTGTCTGAGTAGCTGATCGAATTCCAAGTAATATAATTCATAACATGTGTATTTTCTCTAAACAAGAATTCTAGTAAAGTGCAGTTTGATTTGAATTCACTAATATTCTCGTAAAGACATGCGCATTCATACGAACATACGTATATGTACACACAGACACACACGGGCACACATAGACAAACACGAATATGCATGTGTTTATCTATGTGTGCGAGTGAGCACATGACCAAGTAAAATATATGAAAATAACGCATAAATAATGCAGATTCAATAAAAAGTTCTGAAGATGGATTATATAATATTATTAACAATATATTATATGAAATAAAATGAAGTATAACTGCTGCAGCGTCTTGGCAATTTTGTTATGACTTACTAATTTTCTTCTATACAGCAATGGCACTGGATCGCCATAATTTTAAATGTAACGGCGTCTGAAAAGTGTTATAAATAAGTGAAAAGGCTCCTTAACATCATGAACAATATCATAGAATCTGAAAGACTTCATTAAAAAATATATATTTTCAACATAGCACACTTTTTTAAAGATGTCATTAAAATATATATGAATAAGCATAGAAAGTCGATAGTACAAATAACCTGTTTTTCAATCAAAAAAAAAAAAAAAAAAGGAAAGGAGAAAAGAAAAGCATAAACCTCTAAATCAGAACAGAAAAAAAAGAAAACAGAAAGGAAGGAATAAAAAATCGAAAATGTTAATTTTATTTGTTGCTTTTGAAAGTTTCCACTGAACATCATATGATTTGTTTAACTGATTAGAAGTAAGGTGACATAGCAAACATTCGGATAATTATGTGTTATTTTCAGAAATATGCCAATCATTGGAACTAAAGACATCACTAGAAGTAAAAATAGTTTCTTCTTCTTTTTCATAATAAAGAAAATAAAGAAAAACAATGAAAGAAAAAGATATGAAAAGCTTTATGACAACAAAGAAAAGAATAAGAAATATAGTGGCAAAAAAAAAACCTCAAGTAAAAAAAAAAACAATAAAAACAACCCAAACCATAAAAGAATAAAAACAAAACAAATAACTCCATGAAAATAGATTATTCAAGTCTGTTTTTGAATTTTCTGTTGGCAGCTAAATATGCAGATGTATGTTGTGTGTATTGACTCGCTTTTATGACATCGTTTTGCCAACTTTTATTTATATAATTTTGATAACGAAGTTTCCCCAGTGTAGTTAATATAGCGGAGATGTGTTGGTAATATTAAAAGTTATTGGTATCGATAAATAAACAGAAAACTCGATAGGAAATTAAGAAGAGAAAAATAAGCTTGTAGAAAAGATCGCAGTTGAACAAAATGCGACCAGATGGATCTGAACATAAAGTATTTCAAAAGGAAATGAGAAGCTGTAATTTCAAATCTACGCATTGTAATTGAATAAAGTTATCTCATTCTAGCCTTTTGTCAGAGCTTTATTTTCAGCCTATAAATAACTAATTTCCTAGTAAAATGACCGTTGCTAATGGTAGGTGCATGTTTCTTGTTTACTTAATAATTGTTAAAGTTTGAAGACGATATGTCGTAACCAGTTTTTCTAAACCACTTGTTTTAAGTAACTTTTGTTGGTGAGATGTGTAGACTGAGTAATGGAATAAGATTCGTTTCTATTCTACTTAGTTACTCTCTTCTACACGAAAATTTTAAGGAATTCTCCTCAGATACACGACATGGACAAACATAACTTTATATATATTATCGTATATTTACACACATTCATACATCTATTATGTATATATGTATGAATGTATGTATGTATGTATGTATCTATATATGTGTGTGTGCGTTCGATATGGGTGTGCGTGTAAATTTACATGCATACATACATACATACATACATACATCCACATATACATATAAATAATAAATGCGCCCTTTTAAAGCCTAGCCAGGCTCATGGGCCCGGTTTCCCGGTTTCAATGGCGTACGTGTTCCCCGGCTAGACGGGATGCCAGTCCATCGCAGCGTTACTCATTTTTGCCAGCTAAGTGAACTGGAGCAAAGTGAAATAAAGTGTTTTGCTCAAGAACACAACGCGTCACCCGGTCCAGGAATCGAAATCACAATCTTACGATCATGATGGTGACACCCTAACCACTAAGCCACGCACCTCCACAAACATATACATATATAAGATATACATCCATGCGTGTGTGCGTGCATCAAGAAAAAGGAAAAGAGAATTTATAACACTAACAACTCGGAATTATTTCTCTTTAATGATTTTTGCTTTAATTGTGCAAAATATCTAAGGAAATAAATGTTTTTAACTCTTTTACATGAATATTCAAGTATTATGTTTTGCTGGAGTCAAGATGAGATAATTGATTAATTGACAATGCATATTGAGTCAGAACCATTTCCAGAGCTATCGTCTTGTCTCCAGAAAAAAAAAGACTCAGTTTTCCCTAATGGCACGTCACATTCAAAATATTTCGCGATTTGTGAGATTACCTCTCCTTTCCATCTCGATGTCGATCGCTTTTGCAACCAAGCGTTTCTATACCTTCTCTTGAAACAAAGATAAATTGAATAAATCGAATTTATCTCATATGTTACTTACTATGACTTTATTAGCTTTTCTCAAGCATACGAATTATTTCTTTAGCACGTTTCTGATACATACATACATACATACATACATACATACATACATACATACATACATACATACATACATCAAGAACTCAATGAGACAGATGTTCGAACTCGCAATCTGCTCAGTGTTACAGGAAACCTCAACATCAATAGAGATGTAGGCAGGCAATCAACTGCATAATTAGGATAGCTAATGAATTTGAGGAGAGGTATGAAATAAGAGCTGATACAAATCTCTCCTCAAATATCACTAGTAAAGTCTATTTTTCAGAAAAAATAGAATACAAAAAAAAGGACCAGTTCATTGAGAAGATACTTGGTATGAAAAGCACAAACCACTGAAGGGACTGATCATGTCAAAAGCGTGCCATGGAATACCGACAAGTTTATAACATAACACCACTTCGAAGACTACATCCATGTAATCCAAGAACCTACAGCATAAAAGACAGAAACGTTGACAGGCAACAAATGTAGATTGTGCAAAAACTAGGACTGAAGACATCAACCACATTATCGCAAACTGCGAGAGAATGCCTTCAAGATATTATCTTTCCACAAGGCATGATGCGATGGTCAGAACAGTTTGGAAAAGGATTACAAAAAAGAAACCACCTACAGATGAATTTGATCATATTGAGATCGATGGGTCAAAAGATTATTGGTGGAAGTTAAAAAACAAAATAGCCACCAAATAAAAACAGAGCCGTCCAGATATTGCTGTGTGGGCTCACAAAGCAAAGCAATGTTCTGTTGTGGAAATCAGCAACCCTCTTGGCACAAATATGGTGGGAAAAATACAAGAGAAAGGGAACAATTATGGACCATTGATAAGGAGTTTGCAAATCCAGTACCCAAAATACATTTTCAGCTTCATAATATTATTGTTGGGGCAACAAAGTAGTGCATGACCAAGATTGAAAGCATCAGCCATATTGGTGCCAACTGCAAAAAGTCTGTAAAATCCTCTTAAGATTTAACGACGGTCGGTCAAAATATATTCTAAATTAAAAAGAGAAAGCGAACATACATATACACACACATGCATACACACATTGGTTTCATGTCATGGCTCAGAGAAGAAGGCGAAAGCATATTACATCGACACCAGTACTCAACTGGTACATATATTATCACATTGAGTTGCTTTATTGGTTTCCAACATTGCAGATCAATACGAAATCTAAGAGTAACATGGACATTATAAATCTGGCACGGAACCATTTCCCCACAGGACACAAACATCTCAGACTATCTAACCGGCAAAACATAAATTATAACTATAGTTGCGTGACTAATACGGAAGAAATCTTCTCGGGTAAATAGTCGAATTCACATAATAATTACGTCATACTAAATACACACACACACACGCACACACACACGCACATACACACACGCACACACACACACGCACACGCACAC
>NC_068987.1:105660985-105671030 GCF_001194135.2 Octopus bimaculoides
ACACACACACACACATAGTGTATTCGGGTTAAATTTTACAATTTTATGTCTTCTGTTTTCAGGAACAATTTGGTGTACTGGTTGGAACAGTCAACGCCGTTAGAGAGATAAAAGATGGAAGTTATTGTTGAGAAAAAGTTAGCTGACACAGAGGGCTGGAAACCATTTGAATATTGGAAAAGAGTTACTTGTATCATGATAATTCGCGTCGGGTGTCAAAATACTGACACCGTGGCTGCTGTTCGGTGCTGTGAACGCTGTAAAGGCTGTAATACGTAACATGGACAGTTGCAACCGAAAAACAAAGCCGCGGCCAGCAGGAACGGACACAGCAAGCTTTCTGACTGTATTCGCGCGCGGGTATTCATCCAACAACTGCAGGACAAGATAATTAATGGAAGATCCGAGCAAGGGAATCCAGGGTTTGGCGAAAGAGATGGGTGTTGGAGCGGCAACCTTGACCCGGAATTAAGAACTTCGCTACCACTCGGACAAGAGGCACAAGGGACACATTCTGACAACCAAGGACAATCGCCTGACGAAAGAAAAGAAGCTCCCGAACAAATTCTCAGAGGAAAAGAACTTCTGCTAGAATCAGTTGTACAACACCTACAACAACGAGAACAAGTTCATTTGCCTACAATCTATGTATCGTGAAAAGCAAGTTCCCCCAAACAGTGAGGATCACGTGCTGACCCACATCTTTGAGCATGGACTTAGGCTCAATTCAAACACTAATGTGAGCCTGCTGGAGGCTGTTGTCAAACCCTGGTTGAGAAGAAAGCTTGCTGCTGGAAGGTTATATGTGTAGCGGCAGGAATCTTCTCCGAAAAGAGTCAGAAGTGGTTGTCGGAAATTTCTACGACTTCACCAGAGCTATTCTGGCCTCCACATTTTGCCAATACCAATATATCCGTTTCAACACAGAATTTCACATCAGGAATCATGCAAAACAAATGCATAAACGTAACAAAGTGACCCCCAGCCAAGCTAGTAAGACGACAAAAAACTCTATTCCGTCATTTAAGAGCAAATAAATAGTGCATGTGTTTAATTGGCAAAATATGACCATCCCTAAGTATAACAATATGAAAAATATCAACTTACAATTTACTAATGTAAAATTCAATCCCAAATGCAAAGAGCTAAGTCTTATATACTAAAAGCAAGTTGTCTGTCTATGTGTTGTGTGAACCACTTCTACTCCTACAATTTTCAACCGAATTTCACCAAATTTGACATGTGTGCTCTCTTTGACTTAGGACGCGTTTTCTTATATTTTTTTCCTCAAAATCCCGCGCCCCCAACATAAATAGACTACTTTCAATTCACCTAGGATTTGAACCCACCCCGTCTATGCAACGGTACGCGTACAATTTTCGGCGCTTTATTAGAAGCGTACCTCTCTAAGAAAATGACCTCTAATTTCTAAAATTATGAAAATGGGAAATACATCCAAAATAAAAGATGCAAAAAATTACGAAGATTCATCTATTTTGAAATATTTTATACTAAAAAATAAAACACGAAAAACGGGCACTCGTGAATATAAAGAAACATGTCGGACGATACAAGGGGCGGTAACTTGTATCAGATATTATTAATGATACGTGGGGCCGGACAATAACGTTTGCAAATTCTTGATTGTTCTTAATCAGATTTTTTTACTGCGCTCATTGGTAAGGGTAAGTGTAGCACGCGCTCCTACCACGTAACAGCTATTCGCAAATACCTGTTCAGTGGTAGCAGGACATGCTAGAAATACCAGCCAAATCGGTTAATGTTTACAAATATACCTGCACGGCAACCCCCACTACTTTTTTTTCTTATATATATATATATACATTATAGCCTCTGGCCCACCAAATCCTTGTGAGTGGATTTCGTACACGGAAACTGAAAGAATACTGTCGTATATATGTGTATATTAATGTGTGTGTGTGTTTGCACCCCACCATTGCTTTAAAACCGATGTTGGTGTGTCTACATACCTATAACTAAGCGGTTCAGCAAAAGACACTGATAGAATAATTAGTAGGCGGTGCTCCAGAATGGCTGCAGTCACATGACTGAAACAAGTAAAACAACAACAAAAAAAAAACTATGCCATTTTAATCCCGAGCAAGGCCGAGTATCTCTGCTAGTTTATTATAAAATTCGTTTGCATCATGCTCTGATGGCTTAATCAACCATATATTAGGACATTTGCGGAATTTTAGCGTATATAAATATGTGTCAATAGGGTATATATGTGATATGTGTGTTTAGGTGTGAATGTTCTAATACGTATGCAGTATCATGCTAATGTATCAGTAAGTTTATGCGGCTTATGTCTGTCTTCAAACGGATTTAGATGATGTGTTTGCTCTTTGAAAATTGATATGATGAATGCATTCATTTTCACACTATATTATATCTATCAATAAGAGGGTGAGCTGGGAGAATTGTTACCGCGCCGGATAAAATGCTTAGCAATATTTTGCCCGTCTCTATGCTCTGAGTTTAAATTCCGTCGAGGTTGACTTTGCCTTCTATTGTTTCGGGGTCGATAAAGTAAGTACCAGCAGCGCACTGGGGTCGATGTACTCGACTTAGTCCATACCCTGGACCTCTGTCCTTGTGCCAAAATTTCTATCTACCACTAGTCTGTCTATCTATTCAAACACACACATATGCACACACACACATACATACATACACATATACACGCATGTGTATTTGTATAACTGCATATATGTATGTATCTCTCTCTTTCTGTCTGTCTGTCCGTCTCTCTCTCTCTCTCTCTCTCTATATATATATATATATATATATATGGAAAGAGCGAGAGAGAGAGAGATAGAGAGAGAGAGAGAGAGAGATAGAGAGAGAGAGAGGAGAAATAGATATCAAAATAGATAAATACTGATATATTTGTGTGAGAGTGCATTGAAATATAAACACATACGCACAGCTATTAACATTTATAGGGAATAAATATAATGCGGAATATGCATATAGAAAAGAAGAAAAGAATTACTCAGGAAGTTTACTAGAAAATATCTATTTCAATATATTCATTATGACCTTGTTATAAATTCTTAACAAGGGGTTTGATCTGAGGTCGTTCTTTGAATTTCAGACAGCGAGTTTTCTTCGAGTCGGAGGTGGAATCGAATAACAATGAGCTCGATGAAATGTACAACAAAAGCCAGAAGACAAGAAACTTTGATTCCGACCATTTTCTAACTTTTGACACACGTCCACAGATAATCGATGGCGATATTTTGTTTTATCGGCCCCTGAATGGGATTAAAGGTAAAGACGAAATATCAAGCCAGCACACGAAAAGGTACATTAATACAGTTAAGCGTTGCTTGAGAGGATGAATGAATTGCTTTAAGAGTTTTTATAGTCACGAGCAGACATAGGCAGCTTCTCATCTCCCCACTCAACCCAGTGGAACATTCAGGATATGACAGCTGGAAGGAGAAAGGCCTGTGACAACAGACTGGAGAAATGTGAAGGGAAGGGGCTTGCACAAGGATACCACGCACTGCTGAGTCCAGGAACTGAACGTATAACCTTACGATCAAGAGTGCGAACACCCTAAACACTAGACCACTGGTTTCCACTTCCTCATACTATAAGACATTAAGTCATTAACTGTCTGCCAGTTTTATCGTTCCACAGAATTTGCTGTCGGTATTAATTATATCTGGGAACTCGTTTGGATAAAAATAAATTCTGCAAGTTTATTTATTTATTTATTTATTTATTTATTCATTTATTTCGTTACTCTTTTAGTGAAATCATAGAGATGAAACAACGTAGCTTAAATGCCACGCCGCATTCGTTCCTAACTTCTCTGTTCTGAGTTCAAATATCGACGTCGTCAAATTTACTATTCAAGTTTATAAAATATCAGTCCATAGTGGCGGATCAGTACTTTACTGTTAGAGTGTTGATTAATATGTGCCTAACGGTATCTGTTGAGATTCTTTATATTCTGAGTGCAAATTTCGTCCAAGTGCAGATGGCTAGATCTAATCTCTCAATTACGGGAGCACCCCACTCGACCCACAATTGGCCAGAGTGGTCCGATAGACTGACAAGAACAGATAAACTGGCAACGGTATCCAAAGGTTTAATCATGTAGTGAATCCTTGATAGTTAAATTGAGTGGAATGGCAACATTGATTCTTTCACCAGTCATCCTTTCCTACCTTATTAAATCACTTTTACCGTTGGGCTGTGAAAAATGATGCAAAAAATGCAGAAACCTACGTGTTTTACGATCCGTTGACGTTATTTAGGGCCCAATGCATTTTGACATACTAGATCTAGACAGAGAATTTTACCTTGGGATTATTTCTGCAGTGTAGGGTTTCTCACGTTCCAGTGTGCTGGAGAGTGTTAAATCATTTTACACAAATATGTTTTATTCAAAGTTGTTAAAAGCGATTCTATTTAATTTTATCTTGACCAAGCTTTATGTACAGCAGCAAACGTAGCGCATGTTGCACTAATATAAGAACGAATTCGTTCTGATCGGACTGCAGAAACGCATGCGTACTACGATCCAATGACGTCATTCACAGTCCACTGTGTCTTCACACATGTTGTCTCGGAGGGGAATTTGCTCACGGGATTATTTTCGCAGTGTCGTTAGGATGCCGGACAAAATGCTTAGTGATATTTCTTCCGACAGTTTACGTTCTGAGTTCAAATTCCACCAAGGTCTTTTGCCTTTTCGTGGTCGATAAATTAAGTACGATTCAAGCACAAGGGCTGATGCAATCAACTTACACCCTCCCACCAACTTTTGACCCAAGGGTAGCAATTTCAGGGACAGGGTAAGTCAATTACATTGACCCCAATGCTCAAATGGTACTCATTTTGTCGCCCCCGAAAGGATCAAAAACAAAGTCGACCCTGTGCCTATATTAAGAACAATTAAACCGGCGAGCTGGCAGAATCGTCACTATTTCGGACAAAGTGCTTCGCGGCTTTCTGCCGGTTTTACGTTCTGAGTTTATATTCCGCCGAGGATGACTTTGTCCTTCATCTTTTCGTGGTCAATAAACTCAGTACCATTTGAGTAGTGGGGTCGATGTAATTCTCTAGTCTCATCCTCCAAAATTTCAGGCCTTGTGCCTTTAGTAGAAAGGAATATTTCACTAGTACTTTACTTCGTTCGACTCCGAACTAAGGATATGTAAAATTTTTCATGACTAGGATGTGAAACAACAACTTAAAAAGACGTAACTAAATATCGCCTGAAGACCTCTTAAATATTAACATATTTACTTTAGTATTTATTGATTTTATTTCTATAAAGAAACTAAGAATTATAAATATAATACGAGTAAAAAATAAACACATGAAAGAAAACACACACGAATCTGTTATTCTGTCATACGCGGTTTTCAAACATGAAATATATGAAACAAAAATATATATAAATTATTTCCCATAAAGACTATTTCGGTTATAAGAAAAAAAAAAAAAAATCGGAGTGAAAACATAAACAAACTAGAACCTTCTAAGAAATACTAACATTTTACAAAGATATTCATAGCTCGTATGCTCTTTTAAAGTAAAATATAGGCAAACACAGGTAAAGATAGCAGGAAAATATTTTTAAAAGCAAAGACAAATTCTTATATTTTTTTTTAAAGGAAAAAACTTTAAATATAAAAATGAGTATATACCCCAATTTGCATACATGTATAATTTCTGTTTGTAACTTTTAGGTAGGCTTATCAGTACTATGTGCGAAACTCGCATATGTATACGCATGTATAGGTGTGTATGGATAAATACCATCGTATACATACATATGGATGCACTTACACACTTGCACACACGTTTGCACACGCACACGCATGCTAGTGTACACATACAGTAAATGTGTGCATGTGCGTATATATGTATTATATATACGTGTATATATATATATATATATATATATATACACACACATATATTTACATATATATATATACATACACTATATATATCTATATATATATACATATATATATCTATATATACATATATATATCCATATACATATATATATCTCCATATATATATATATTTCTCCATATATATATATCCATACACACACACACACACACACACACACATATATATATATACATGTATATATATGCATGTATATATATGCATGTATATATATATGCATGTATATATATGCATGTATATACATACATGTATATATATGTATGTATATATGTACACATATACGTATGTATGTATATATGCATGCATGTATTTTTATATCTATAATCATGTAAGTATATGCGTGCTTAAATTTACACATCCACGTGATATCCATGCCAAAATAAAAGCCCGTCTGCATTTTTCGATAAACTTCAACTGTAAAAGTCAGATTTCAGTTGAATTTAATGTGAATGCAATGGTAAAGAGATATAAAAAAAACCAAGAAAGACATACATGCATACGCATGCGCGAGCACACAAACATGTAGACGCATATGTACACGCATGAAGCGTGTGTTCGTTTTTCTTATCATGTTTTATGTATTTTGTTTTGCAAATTAGACTTCTTGTTTATTTTCCCGTCTATTTTGTTGTTAATCCATCGCTTAATTTCTCCCAGTTCTTTTGCTATTAATAATATAATACATATAATTTCATCATACACTATAAAATTTAACGATGTATACATATATACATGCATACATACATACATGTAAGCACATAAATGCACATCGACTCCAGTGTTCAACTGGTACTCATTTTATCTATCTCGAAAGAATGGAACTTAGAATTTAAAGATGAACAGAATGTCGCTAGTATTTTTTCCGGCGTGCTAGCCATTCTGCCAGCTCACCGTCTTAATAATAATAATAATAATAATAATAATAATAATAATAATAATAATAATAATAATAATAATAATAATAATAATAATAATAATAAAAGAGCACTCAGCGCATCCCTCTGCCAAGGCAACACCAACGTCCTCTCAACGATTAGCCAGAAATTATTTTTAAAATGAGAATATCTGAAATAAACTCGACTGCTCTCACAAACGAGAATATTAAAAATGAACCCGACCGCTCTCAAAAATTAAGTGAAAAACAGGGAAAATAATCCAGAATGCTTGTCCCGTACCGGATCGATCTCAAAATCTAATCAGTTCGTGCCTGTCACGAGGCCAAACATTCCTGTAATTTTCATCCGAATCCATCCAGCAGTTCTTGAGATATTTTATCCCCAATCAAATTAAACAAACTCAAGTGAAACAATACCACCGCCTTAGCGAAGATGGAGGTAACAACAACAACAACAACAACAACAATAATAATAATAATATTAATAATAATAATAATAATAATAATAATAATAATAATAATAATAATAATAATAATAATTAATAATAATAATAATAATAATAATAATAATTAATAATAATAATAATAATAATAATAATAATAATAATAATAATAATAGAGTGCAACGAGACAATGGAAAAGGAAATGAAAAAAAACAATTGAGGATGTAGTATTTCCGACGACTGACATTGGTATTGCGTTCAAAATTGACTGGATGGAAAAAATCCAAGCAGTTAATACGTGGGCGATAGCATCACTTCGGTATGCAGCGGGAATCATGAAATGGCAAAAAAGAGAAATGAAGAAAATGGATACCAAAACCAGAAAAATGTTGACAGTACTCGGAGCCTTCCACCTAAAGAGTGACACCGATAGGCTGTACTTGTCCAGAAGGAAAGGTGGGAGAAGTTTGATTAGTTGCCAGGGCTGTATCAAAGGAGAGGAAAACAGCTTAGGGTGGTATATATAAAAAATGCCGTGGAGCCACTGTTGAAACACACGAAGTCCAGCGTCATCAAAACTGAAAATTGTGTAACGAAAAGAAAATTTAAGCAAGAAATGAACAAAAGAAGGGGAAAGAAAAAGCATGGAGGGAAAAAAATGTACGGTTAGTTTGCAAGAGATGTGAATGCCAAGGCAAATACAGAGTATTGGTGGCAATGGATGAGGAGGAGTGACCTGAAGATAGAGACAGAAGCACTCACAGCGCAACTCAGGAACAAGCGTTAAGGACCAACTATATGCAGTGCAGAATAGACAACACTACCGATAGCGACAAATGCAGGGTGTATGGTGAGAGGGGTGAAACGGTATGGCACAACGTGAATACAAAAGACACCATGACAAAGTTGCAAAAATGATCCACTGGGAGCTCTGCGGAAATCACGACCTACAAAAGCAAAGACATGGTATGGGAAAACTCCAGAAGGAGTCACCGAAAATGAGAATTGCAAAATCCTGTGGGATGCAATGATCCAGTGCAATCACTCGAGCAGACATCGGAAACCAGGTATTCTTGTGGGGAATAAGAAAGAGAGAACGTCTATGATAATAAAGATAGCATTCCCGGTGACAACAGGATCAATGTGAAAGAAGAAGCAAAAATAAACAACTATGACGATTTGAAGTGGGAAATACGAAAGTTCTGGTCAATGATGAGAGTAGACATGATACCAGTAACAAGTGGTGCACTTGGAAGTATCAGAACTCAACTACTAACATGGCTGAAAAAGATTGGTACACGTGTGAAGGTAGAACTACAAAATCAGCATTCCTTGGAACTACAAGAGTTCTTTTCAAGGTTCTTGAAGCATGATCAATAAACAAGTGTCACCTTATTCTGCTGGCTGTAGCCAGCTGACACTTTCCATCATACCCAGCAAAATAAGCTGTGAGTTTTCATCAAATAATAATAATAATAGCTATAACTCAACTTTGGAAAAAAGTTAATTAAGAACATTAATGTCATGTTAGGAAAAAAAAGGGTTAAGTGTATTCGACCAAGCACAGATTGACAAATGCTTAAGAATTAATGTTCCAGACATAGTACAACACAGAAAAAGAACGAATATTTGAGACGCATAAGATTAATACTTAAAACAGAGCTAAATGTGAAAAAAAGAGAAACGTGATATGCATCGATACTTCAGTTGTCCCAGTAGTAAGTTGGAGAAGTAATTTTCTCAACTGGTCGCTAGGTGAATTTGAAGACCAGACAAGAAAACAAGATAAACAATGATTACATTTAGAATATCCTACCTTAAATCTGACTACTCACAGAAGGATTATAGTTAAAACAAATACATGGAGATAAAGGCCTGCATCGAGAAAAGTATTATAAAATATCTGTTGTAGAGTAGAAACACATCTCGTAAATAATAATGAAAAATTTACACAGCAAGCTTAAAAAGATCCGATGTCTGATTTTAAGGAAGCCAAAAGATGTGTTAGACACAGCCTGGAGTTTAAAGTTGGTTGTGAGGTAAAAGTACTAACAACAATTTGTTAAAAATCTAAAATATATGCAAAAGATTAGGTTACACGTTGTCATGTTAAAATGACGTTTAGAAAAATCCCTTTCATGATCAATACCTGAGAAAACTAAACATGAATAGATAATGAATAATATCAGCAGTGGCTTTATAGAAGTTCCGGATTAAAGCGGAGACCAACGGAATTTTGATTACAGTGTAAGTTGAGAATTTTCCCCACTAGAAACACAAAAACATACAATGAAATAGAATGTATTAAATACTGACTAAGGAAAGGTTGGGTTGAAGCAATTAATCATATTCGTTTCTGGCTGCCCGATTTTAGCCAAGAGAGAATAAATGTAGAAGTATGACTCAGTTGGGGATTTCAAAGACTTAATTATACCAGTAAAATAAAATGACAAGAGAAAAGAAATGGCATAAAGATATACTAGAAAAAGAAAGGCCTCAAAGTGTGACAAAACTGCCTTTCCCTCGAATATTCCACCGGAGTGATCAAGACATTTCTATTGGATATTTCTTGGAATGACTCTCAGTAAAGTACTCTCATGAAACTGGTACTAGTGACTGAAACATCCTTTCTGCTACAGGTACGATGCAGGTAATTTTGACGGTGGGGACTTGTCGATTACATCAACCCCAGTACTCACCAGTAAGTTATTTTATCGACCCCGAAAAGGATGAAAGG
>NC_068987.1:105671041-105673605 GCF_001194135.2 Octopus bimaculoides
CTGCCAACTCGTCATTAATAATAATAATAATTTTTCTATTAAAGGTACAAGGCCTGACATTTTTTGGGAAGGGACTAATCAATTACATCGACTCCAGGGTTTCACTGGTACTTAATTTAACGACCCCGAAAGTATGAAAAGCAAAGTCGACCTTGGCTGAAATTGAACTCAGAACCTCAAAGCGGACAGAATGTCGCTAAGCATTTTGCCCGGCGTGCCAACGATTCTACCAGCTCGCCACCTTACTACTAATTCGTTAATGTTAACATACAGATACGCACGCACATACTTGCATAGTTGAACATGCTCGCGCGCGCACGCACGCACACACACGCACACACGCACACACACACACACACACACACACAAACATATATAATAAGTGTATTTGTGTGTGCGTGGAGTGAGGGTGGAGGGTAGTGTTAGTGGTTAGTGTATTGACCTCATTATGTCTTTGAACTAGGCACATGCCTAGTAAACTTGGTCCAGTTTACTCACCTGAAGAGGATGACTACCTGTTGATAGCTAATGCAGCGCTTTCTGCCTTCAGCTGAAACATCTTTGATGTTCCACTGGGTCAAGGCTTAGAGGGTTGAGATGTTGTCTATGTCTGCATGTAACTACATAGGCACCTAAGATATTTAGAGACATCATCGTACCTTCCAAATAATACTAGTATGCGTGTAACATATATATGTTTATCTATCTATCTATCTATCTATCTATGAATATAAACATGTATCTATCTATCTGCAAATATAAACACACTCATCAGATCCAAATATAAGGGTGTGGAAAGTGAGATAACCAGAGGTGGAGATTAAGAAACTTTCATATATCCAAAAGATAGCTTTGCAAACGATAAACATACATACATACATATATACATACATACATACATACGTTGAAAATTAGTACTACTTGACACTGTATACATATTTCGTATCACATACTCTACAGCAGAAAATAAACAAAAAGAAAAGTAAAGCACAACACTGCATGCGTTCAAGGTATGACGAAGTGTACTTGGTTATACGATGAAAAGACGCTATAAAGATTACCGAAAGATTATTATCAATTTTTCGGCCACAGTCTTCATGAAAGCAAAGGCATTTCAACTCATAACGAGTATGAAATACTGTTGGATGTACATATATAAAGTACAAAATGAAATTTAGAATATCTGAGACCTAGTCAGAATGCATTTTCTGTCTCTTTATTGCATGTAGATTAGTCCAAGTCGCATGAACATGAGCCCACCAAATAGACTGCGCCACTGCTCTCCTCACACGCAACTGCATCCCATTTTGTCTCCTTTTCCATTCCTCCGCCGTAAGATCCTAGGCGCCTTCCACATTCTGTAGTCCGATTTTACCAGCCTCTTTCTTTTTCTAAATCCACATCTCCACTTATTCAAGCGTCTTCATAACCTAAGGGACTCACTGTCCGTTCCCTCATTAACATCATCTCCCTCGCTGAATCCCAAAACTACACTTCTCACATTTTCGATCCCTTTATTCGAACGTCTAACAGCGACACGAACCGCTTAAAATACTACCACTGTGACATTATGTAACGGTCAAATCGACTGCCGTGTAAGCGATAAGTTCGCAAGAGATCTCCGTAATATCCGGCTCGGAAATCAGATCCATCTCTTTCGCCGTTTCTGCTCCGCAGATCACACAGCGGAATATTTTGCAGTGTTTGGCATGGCCTTACACAATAGATCCACGAATTCTAAGTTCCGCAGAGAGCTGCCTTTTCTTTTTCTTTCTAATTCTACATACTTTGGCCTCAATTTACTACCCAAGATCCTCTAACATATATACACGCACACACAACGCATAAACGCATAACTGTTAGTGGGATACGACATATCCTCGCATGAAATGCATGAACACATAGTCATATTACGCTACGAAAGACACATTTCTGTATCTACATACACAAAACACACATCCACAAGCCTGTTTATAAAACAGAAAAAGACTAAGATGCGCGCGCGCGCACACACACACACAAACATACATCCACCCATACACACACCCATCCACATTCACGATTACTTGTGAATACTGAATAATTATTCATATCAAATACACGAACACAGATTACAATTTGACACACATTTCTTCATCCACATAAATACACACACGCGCGCATGCACGCACACACACACACACACGCGCGCTTACACACACATCTGTGCATACAACAGCCAGACACATGCAATCACACATTCAGCGAACATATAGACCACTACACTCACTGGTCTTTCCGCTTCTCTTTTTCTACTATCCGTAGAAAACCCAAACCCGAAGCGTTATAGCCATTAACCCTTTCTGTTTCGTTGATCTTTAAGCTAATAACATCGATTGTGAACTTATGCCGCTTTTTTGTGTTTTTTTCTATTTTGGTTTGGCTCTTCGCAATATATGGATATGTATAAGTGGATGCATACGTATATACATACACACGTACATATACATATATATGTTTGCCTGTCTCTTTCTGTCTCTCTCCTTCTCTTTCTCTCTCTCTCTCTCTCTCTCTCTCTCTCTCTC
>NC_068987.1:105673615-105688708 GCF_001194135.2 Octopus bimaculoides
ATATATATATATATATATATATATATGTATATATACACATACATATATTTTCACAATATACTTATATATATTTGCCCAATACATATATTTGCGCAATATCTCGAACTACGAGAGACTACCATCACACACACATACGTTCTAGCCAAATATACACATACATTCGCTTACATACGCATACGCGTACGCATTGGATTTCACAAATACAATTTTCAGTTGCCACTCCCGCCTAGTAATAGAGGAAGTCTTCATTCGAATGGAAAACAAATTTCTGACTCAACAGCTAATGTATTTTATTTTATGACTTAATAAATAAAAAAAGTGTATAGCCGGCGACTATGATGAGACAGATACGATCTCTAAGTAGGTATCTTCAGGAAAAGCAAGAAGGGGGGGGGCTATTTTAGAGAAAGGATTGGCTGAAAGAGTCAGTAAGGGACTGAAATGAGAGGTGTAACAACTGATTTTACGAAGACGCGTCGTGACTTTCATTCGTCCTGGCTGTTGTTGGTCGTATGCAATTAATTAGCTCGAAGAACGTAAGCCTTTGTAGTAGAGTTTGAGTGTGAAGAGTCAGCGAGGGAAGAATTAGCATTTGTAGGACCAGAGCTTGTACGTTGTTGGTAAGAAAGTCAATGTGTTTATTTGTATATCAGTAGTATTGTTCTACGTGTAAGAATTGTATAACATTGTGGCTCTTTCTTAAGCCTTGTTGAGAGTAGCGACTGACCAAATCTGAGTTCTTTTCCGGCCTGAAGAGAAATACTGGTCGTTGTGATACAAATCTGGCTATGTTCTGTTGCGCAGCCTCGCAATGAGAGGTTTTGATTCGTAGTGTTAGTGGAACCAGAGAAGGTTATTGAAGAGTGCATGGTAGACGATTGGTTCATAGAAAAAAAAAAGCAATATTTATATCTCAGAACTGTTACAAATGATTATAATGACATAATTTCATTAACCCTCTGAATCGTAATTTATAATATTTTTCTGCCACATTGCTGCGGAAACGCAGCAAATACTTGGTACTGCAAAATACTTTTTATACATGATACACACACTACGGTTCTGGATACCATTTTACAGCTTGGCACTTTTCGCAAACATTTTACACTGTTTGGAAACCAATAGTGCACTGGAGCCAGTATAAAAGGTAAAGTACAGTAACCTGTTACTCGCCAGCGAGTAATGCTCGTTGGCATGTATCATGCTTTCACTAATTGTTTCAGGGGCCTCTGTCGTCAAGTGTACTTGTCGTCCCCTCCCTCTTTACGCGGTGAAACAACCAGGGTGTAATAGCCAGAGAGAGAGAGAGAGAGAGAGAGAGAGAGAGAGAGAGGGAGAGAGAGAGAGAGAGAGAGAGAGAGAGAGAGAGAGAGAGAGAGAGACAGAGAGAACAGCGTCAATACAAATTTGTCTTCATCCCAGCATCCGAGTGGGCTGGAACAATGTGAAATGACGTGCTATGTTGACGGACACAAAGCATCGCCCAGTCTAGGAATTGAAAGCACGACCTTATAATCATGAGTTGAACACCCTAATCACTAGACCATGCGTCTTTAGCGAAACTCAGGAACACGATGCCATAGAATGTGTAAAGACTTGAACCTACAAGAACGAGACGTAGTTTCTGTGGATTTTTCATTTAAATAAGATGTCTTCCAAAGACTTACCGTAGTTACCTTCATCAGACTTTTCTCATTTAGTCATGTCAGTCGTTTCTCTCCTGCGCTGTATCTTCTGATTCCCTCAGATACAACAACAAAACCAATCACTACCACCACTACCACTACTACCACTACTACTACTACTACTACTACTACTACTACTACTACTACCACCACCATCACCACTACTGCGTTTATATATTCCACATCATGCTATTATAAGCATTCATGAACACTCTCTCGCATACGTGCATACATACATATATACATACACACCTAGATATGCATCTGTATGTCTACGTGTGTGTATTAGGGAGAGCCTGTGTGTACATATGTATGTATGTTATGTATAATATATGCATACACACACACATATGTAAAGAGAATGAGAGAGCGAGAGAGCGAGAGAGAGAGAGAGAGAGAGAGAGAGAGAGAGAGAGAGAGCTAAACATATACGACACACTCATACACAGGCATGCATAGTTCCATACGTATGTGTTTGTCTATGGGTGTGCTTATATGTGCGCCTGTTCATAAGTCTGTGTGTATTTATTTTGATATGTCTACGTGATGTGTATTTCTTTATGTTCAATAGTCAGACATATTGAAATATAGCATTAGTTTCTTCACATAAAGCAGGGTAACAAATTTTAAAATCTACGCCATAAAATCTAAATAGTGTCCGCTCAACCGAACCGAGGAATGCTCTTTAAAAAACTGTTAAAACCCAACGGCATTCTCCGCCTCCTTTTTGCTTTGGTTTTTGTTTAAAGTATAATCTATACTACCTTTAAATGGCATCTTTCTAAACATTGAGCAGTTTTGAATGAAATTCGTTTGACGATAATGAGATAGAATGGAGAAAAGGAGGAAGAAAAAAGCAAAGAAGGAGGACGAGGAGGAAGTTGTCGATGCAGTGGACAGAGAAGTACAAAACAGAAATGTTGTTGTTTTTATCGTTGCTGCAGCTATTGTTCTTTAGCCCCAAAGTTAGGCCTGATAGAGTAAATCTATGGCCATCCACACACATCCCGTCTTTTATTGAGACAAAATGCATCTACCACTGGGTAATTTCGATGTTATTTCTTACAGGTTGCATGATGCTTAGAGGTTCTCTTGTTGACTCGTAGATAGAAAATATGGAGGAAAATACAATGACATACTGCACATCATGTAGAACGTCTTTTGAAGTTAACACTGTTGCTGTAGGTAGAGTAATTTAGCTCCCGATCAACCCAGGTCAAGCAAATCATAAAGAACAGTGTTTTGCCTCTGACAATCCTGGTTTCTTCTCTGCCAGCTGCGGCGTAACTAGAATTACATAATTCAGTAAGTACCGGTCGATGTTGAATAAACTCGCGGTGTGTAGTCGGTCAGCCGAAATTCTAGCCACCCTACGCTATTCTTACTTGCTAGCTTTATGCACACTTTATCTAGGCATGGTCAGTATATTGCAGTTTATGCAAATTCCTCTTAGTACATTTGGAAATAATTCATTTGTTAACTGCGTGATAGTTAGAAGCACCTTTCCAATTTTGCGTCGCTTTTACACCCTCTCTATATCTAATGCTCCCACACAAACCTGTTAATAAGAGAGATGCTTTTAAGAATATATGCTTTTAGATATGTGACCACTCTGCTCTTTTCGGAACAACCATTGGTCTAAAGGTACTTCCTCCTTCCGGTATTCCCGGTCAGAATCACCTACTTACCACCTGGGCCTTTGAAAAACCATCCCGTTCGTATATCTAGATCCAGTCTTTTCCGAAACAACACTACCAATGCACATAGTTCAGGTCGGCTGAAAGCTGTGTACATCACGTGGTCGTCAAGATGAACGTTAGTGTATCCTCAGGAAGTCATGGTCTGGATGATGGATACAAACTGTACATCTAGCGATCTGAGTTCGTTAAACATGTGATCTTGCTTCCATGACGGCACTAGGCTAAATGATTTTACGCAACTGACTTGCAGTATAGGCCCAATCGCTACCCAACATTCAGAGCAACCATTCAATCGGGTTTCTTTTGTTCGATAAAGTAGTATAGCTAAATCGACACTGCTCTCAACTCTTCGAACGAGCCTCTTCATTTCTATGAGATTTTAGTTGGGTTGCTTTCTCTTCTATAGAAACCGGCTCTACTTTGTAGCTCGTGCAAAGCAACCACCATCTACAGTGTGCTGGCAATTCTTCAGCTGCTGCTCGTGGAACCAGCGGTCATAATATATGCAGTAATGATGGCACTGGTGGTGTTAAAGTTGGAAGCATCAGCGTTTCTTTTTATGCTACTCTCAACTTCCATAATATCCATGGACAATACTGTTATCTTGTTACCACTTGTGATGGTAGAGGAGGTGACAATGAAAATTTTGATGTTATAATTGTCTCTGTCATCACTGTGTATTTGTAGTACAGCTTCAAGAGAAGCAACAGCAACAACTACAGAAGTTGCTAAAACAGATACAACAACAACAATTTAGTTACAGTCGGCGAAGACCAAAAATCCAATAAGCTCGTTTACACCATTTTTGAATTTACGTATAATCCGGAGGAGGACATTAAGTTTTTCTCGTATTATACAAAATACAAGGAAATTTAGGAGGAGCAGAAAGTAAGGCTTTTACCACGCAAGGTAGCTCCTAGTGAACATGAGCGTTACTGTAACTTTATTCTGCCCAAAGAGTCGAGTGGGTTTGGTTTCCAAGAAACCGTGGAACTGCTTTCAAAACTTTTTTGCGATAGGAGTTCATTATTCAACACCAGAATGGGGTGTTGGAACTTTGAAAAAAGTGAGGATCTCACTCAGGATATGTTCAAATCACTTATCTTCGTGTAAGGACTTATAGCACCTGAAGACAGAGAAATTCAGGCAAGGATTCTCTCGAAAAGGGAGCAAGCGAACCAGGATTTATCTCTACAGTCTCTACAGGTCATCGCAGAAGAATGTCAGACTATGGTAAATCTTAAACATGATGTGACAAAAAATACAAGATAAAGTCTCTGCAAAAATTCAGATGTGTCGTCCAGGGATGCACAATTAAAAAAAAGTCAGGCCTCAATTCGTGTTATGGTTGTGGAGAGCTTACAAAAAAGGACTGTGAGAACTTGGGGCACAGGAGTTCTCATTGTAGAACAAGATTACGAGGCTCAAACGCAAAAAGTTCTAAGGTGTTTTCAGCGGAGACTGATTTCGACAGATAAACAAGAAAATTCGTGCAAATAAATGACGTGAATACCAAATTACTGTTAGACACAGATAGTGACATCTCAATTATAAATACGGATACTCGGAAAAAAATTGGTAAACCGAGATTACGTAAAACAACGAAAATAGCGTGTGGTGTAAAGGGCGATAAATTACATTTCATGGGCAAAACCTGTATCGACGTCACATTTCGAGGAGAGACACGCGAAGCAAAATTATTCGTTGTGGATAATCTAATCAATCTATTTGACACAGATTGGTTAGAACTATTCGATTTATAACACCTCCTCATAAATCTTTACTGCAATAACATAGATGGTTGTCCCGTTAAAAACAAGTGCTAAGAAGAGCTGAAAGAAAAATCGGAAAAAAAAATATGTTCCCACAAGTGTTATCAGAGGATTTAGGTTAATGTAGAAAGACGGAAGCCTATTTCCCAGTAAGTGAAAATTCTGTGTCTGTATTTAAAGCAATCAGAAAATTATCGTTCGCGGTAATTAAAACCGTAAATGAAGATTTGGACGGACTCGAAAAGAGTTGAGTCATCAAAAAGGTGGCACTCATGGTATGTATTAAAAAAAAAAAAAGATTAGGCTGTGTGCCGATTTCTCTACAGTATTGAACGACTGATTAAAAACATGCCACCGTCCACTCCTGACCGCAGAGGCCTTTTTTGAAAGCTGATTCAACCTCTGGTTTGGACCTGAAAGTTTTATCACTTAGAAACGTGTTTAAATGCTTAATAAAATGGTAGTCAGTGGGTGAAAGATCAGGAGAACATGGAGGATGTGGTAAAGTCTCGGATCCGACGTCTTTGAGTTCATGCAGCGTCATTCTTGCAACATGTGGCTTTAATTATCGTGGAGCAGAATTGGGCCACGCCGATTCACCAATGCAGGTCTCATTTTTTGCAAGTGAGCATGCATTTCAGCGAGTTGATTGCAATAACAATTAACCTCTGCTGTAATTCTTTAATTGGCTTCCAGAATGCTGTAATGGACAACGCCAATTGCAGACCACCAGACAGTCACCATAATCTTTTGCTGATGCAAGTTTGGCTTTGGGAAATGTTTGGGAGATTCATTAGGATCAAGCTATTGACCTGATCGTTTACGGTTATCATAAACGATCCGCTTTTCGTCACAAGTGACTATTCGGTCAAGAAAAGGATCATTGGTGTTTCACTGAAAGAGCATCGAGCACACCTCAAAGCGCCGTATTTTTTAAAATTTTCATTGAGCTCATGCGGTACTCATTTATCAAGCTTTTTTACCGTACCAATCTTCTGAAGATTGCGTGAGACCGTTGCGATATTGACACCAAGTGCCTGAGACATTTCTCTGACACTTTGACGTTGGTTTTGTTCAGCAATTGTTCACTGTCAAGACTGCATGACTGTCCTCTACCTTCTTCAGCTTCAAGGTTCTCATCATCGATATAGAATTTCTGAAATCACCTTCTTACTGTGCAATCACTTGTGGACCCCTCTCACATGCTCTGTTGACATTGCCAACAGTTTGGGAGGCATTTTACCCAAGCTTGAACTCATGCAAGAAAAGTAAGCGAAGATCCTTTTTTGTCATGTTCATAATTAAGGGTGCCTATACTTCAAGAATGTTTTCTGCCTGAAATAAGTAGAAAATTATTAAAGAGCATACATCAATTATTTAGTATGTCGAAATTCACCTAAAATATAATTAAAATACTACGATAAAATTGCATTTTGAAACATATAACACTTAGAGCGGCCATTATTTTCGACATAACCTAATAAATAGTAGCGGTCTGAGCAAGTGGGATAGTTCGTGCTAGTTCCACAGTTCGTGTGTTGATAGCTCAAACATGGGGTTCAAAACTTACAGTTCAAGTTAACATGATGGATTATTGCTTCTTAAAAGATTGTTGTTAAGTTACGTGTACTTACTGCCGTTCGTTTCGATTATATTGCTATTACATTTTTGCAGTGTATTCGTTTATTCCGTAAGGATATAACAAGAACAAATAACAACTTCATTAATACATTTGGTCGATATAATAGGGAAGTTTATAATCTATTAATCTATAACATTTATAGGTCTTTAATATTAAGTGTAATGCTAGTAATTAAAATGTTGTCAATAATCTCAATACCATATTGAATAATAGCGTTATTGTAAATGAATGGGGACAATATCCAGAAAACTGTTATATACCAACTGTAACAAAAGACATTTGACTTCCGCAATCGTTGTAATATTTATTTTCATTAGTACAAGGCAGAGATTTAGTGGAGTCGTTAGCTCATCGAATAAAATATCTTGCATTATTTGTTTCCTCCCTTTAGGATTTCAGTTCAAATCACACTGAGGTTAACTTTGCTTGAAATCCCTCCATGGTAGATAAAAAAAGACGAGTCAAGTAATGTAGTTGATGTAATAGGATTCTTCAAGCTAGAGGCTATGGCCAAGAAACCTGAACGAATCATATCTTTTATCTTTTACTTGTTTCAGTCATTAGACAGCAGCCATGCTGAGGCACAGCCTTAAATCTTCTTTTTTAGTTGAATGAATCGACCCCAGTACTTTTTAAAAGCCTGGTACTAATTCTGTCGGTCTCTTTTGCCGAACTGTTAGATTATGAGGACGCAAACACCGACACCTTTGTCAAGCGGTAGTGGATGAGAAACACACACACACATACATATATATATATATATATATATATACGACGAGTTTCTTCCAGTTTCCGTCTACCAAATCCACTCACAAGGCTTTGGTCAGCCCGGGGCTATAGTAAAACACACTTTCCCAAGGTGCCACGCAGTAGGATTGAACTCTGAACCATGTGGTTGGGTGGTTAGGGAAGCAAACTTCCTACCGCACACCCACTCCAGCGCCTATGATAATATTTTAAAAGTAGATAATAACATTTACCGAAAAAAAAACAACAAAAAAAACGGCTGCATTGTTGCCGTGAAAACCAGTGTGCCCAGATATAACTGGCTTTGCAAAGGCATTTTGTATGACACAAGATTAGAGAAGAAGAACAGGGAAGAAACTATTGATACGAGAAAACATCACCAACGAAATGAGAACTTAAAGCAGAATGCGGTAAATTCAATTGTCACGAGAAATATAGAATCCAACTTCCCGAGGCTTGCTCTACATATGGAAGTGAGAAATATAGAAAAAGCAGTGTTTCCAATTGGATAGTAAGCAAATGAATGACGCAGGATGTAGTTCTTCATATTTTTAAAATCGCGGAGAACGATTTAAAAAAAAAAAAAAAAACTCAATTCGTGTTGGAAATTTTCAAAACAATAGAAGTATTTTAAATTTTAATTTTAAGAAAAAAATATAGAAAACTTTCTTACCGTGTTTTCTTAATAGTAGTTTCTTTCATTTACTCATTTCGATCATTGGACCGTAACAATTCTAGGACACCTCTATTGAAAGGTTTAGATAAGCACAGTTTCCATCGTCTAAATTCACTAACAAAGAATTTGTCTATCCGGGGTTATAATAAGAATGTTCTTGTACAAGATGTCATGCAATGGGGCTGAACCAAAAAACCTGGGGGCTGCGAAGTGAGCTACGTGAATACGCCTGCGCATACTTATAATAAAGGTGAATGTCATATTTTTGAAGACTTTCAATTATACGTATAGATTTTATTGATTCTCAAATAATAATTTTCAAAAAATCTGCGGTACACATGAACACTCTTTGCGGCAACTATTAAAAAAAAAATCAATAAAATAAAGAACTGAAGTTGAAACAGTGATATCGAAATGAGTTGGGTGCCAGTGAGACAGTCAAAAGGAAGATAGTGCGACAAAGTCAGAATTATGGGGTATAAAATGAACGAGGAGGAAGATATAAAGAATTGAGTAAGAAGGTGGAAAGAGCCATACCAGAAGTGAGGCAAAACATTTCCGGGCATTCCGCATTTTAATCTGTATCACCAACGATTTGTATTATGGCTCAATTCTTCTTATTATGATACCAGAATGAACTCGTTGTTTCACCTCAGATCAACCATGTTTCAGCAAGGTTATATTCAAAGGTGCTGTCTATCTCGACTTTATATAAACCCTAGGACTATACCGTAATTTTAAGAATGTTTGGCTGCTATTTCTAGTTCCCACATGAAATGTTACGATATTGGCTTGAATAGACTGGAGTTGCGTCTGTTTGTGAAAGAGTGGCATTTTTTAATAATTATGTAGAAAAGAATACGAATTAGAATAATCATTGATATACACACACACATATATATATATATACACACATATATATATATACATATATATATATATATATATATATATATATATATATTATATGTAAAAGAAAATAATGGAAAATGTAAGTATATATATACATACATAAATATAATATATATATATATATATATATATATATATATACACACATACACATATGATTTAAAGATCTACCTTTTATTGCACGCACATGTGTTTTTTACAATAGAAAGTACTGAGCTAGATACATGCTTTGCTGTAGGTGGAATGGTATTTGAATATACAATAAATAACCGAAATAATAATCTAAAACGGAGAATAGACTACTTAGGTTGCAAAAATACAGTAAGAAGAAGAAATAGAAGACAGAAAAGGAGATTAAAGAAGTGCTTCTATAATGATAAGGAAATATGAAAATAAAATATGCAACACGATATGGTAACATGAAATAGAAAAAGAAATACAGAAAACGTGACATAGAGTTCTTATAACTGAGAATATCCGCCCCAAATAAGAAATTAAAGCATATAGAGATCGAGGAAAAAGATATTACTAAAACCATATTTTCGAAAATAATCCCAAATTATATAGAAATATTATATCCGGTTGTTGCAAACCAGAAAGAAAAGAACTAGGTAGATAAGTCACTGAAGTAAAATTATTGTTATATAGGAAGAAGATAAAACAAAAATAATAATTAGGTTAGAAAGGAAGAGTAAGGGCCAAGAAAAAAAATCTCTCCATAGCAATACTGTATAATAAACGATGTAAAATGCTCACTAGGTTGCTTCGGTAATTGGAATATCATGTATCATTATAGGAGCTTGTGTAGTATAGCACAACACATCTAGATAAAGGTTGTTTCCAACAAATCTTCTGCATATTCCTGAACAAATAACTAAATAGCTTAGAGCCGGAAGCGGCATGATGAAGTCCACAAAAAGTCACATCTTGTCCTTGTTAACTATTTTAGCATCATTTGCTTTCTTAGTTTTACTTCTATAAACTGCTTACCTGCTTGTATTTTTCTTTTGTTAAGAGAATTTATTTGAACAGAGTAGTATAACAATGTTGACTTGCAGATTTATACAGGATATTTAATGCAACCGTGTCCTTAGTAAGTCAGTAGAATCATTAGAGAGACGGACTGAATGTATTGTGTATTTTAGATATAGCACTTTACGATGTGCGTTCAAATCTCGTTGAGGTCAAACTTGCCTTTTATCATTCAAAAGCTTTCTGCTTGTGTTAAAAATCTACTTGTCCATAATGAATTGGTATAAAATCCTAGTAGCAGCAGCCTAAGCTTTTGTCTTTTCAAGATCAGTAAAATACTAGACAAGTACTTGGTGAATTTAATCAATTCAAAGTTCGGATTTCGTGTCAATGCTAAAAAAATATGTCATAAGGACATTGGATTGGCAGTGTCATACAAAGGGCTTTTTACATTCTGAGTTCAAATTCTGCCAAAATCAATTATAACTTACATATTTTTCGGCTTCAGAAATATAAAGTGCTAGGAAAATGCTAGGGTCGATAAAATCTCTTTCCTCCAAATTTCAGGTTTCATACATATTTAGAAATTATAAGTTAGAAATTATAATATGTTGGTGGATAAGTTGAATCAGTAAAAGTGTCAAAACGAATACCTGTGATATTTAGTATCTTGACGTTCTAAGTTCGAATCGAGCCGAAGTTTACCATAAAGTTTATATTTTTCCAAATTCCATAAAAAATACATTCCAACCTAGTACTGGGGTCGAAATAAACGTTTGTACCCGCCCCGCAAGATTTGAGACCTTGTACCTGGACATCAACCATTACTGTGGCCAGGATGGTGTTCAAATGCATTTCAGTCGATGGTGGAAACAGACACTATAATTTTGACTTCTTGGGTAGTTCATTAAATATTTTAGGATCATAAAGTTGATGGCTGGGCATGTTAACATTTATTTATAAGTTCCGTTTAATCTCTAAGAAAGTATATTATTGGTTTTGCTTGAAAAAGCAATCGCCAATATACTCTGTTAATTCTCTGCAACCTCTCTTTATGACATTTATATCTCATGCTGCAAAATAATGTTGCATTTCTGGCAGAGTATGAAGGCATTGTGTGCGCGGGATCTCAAACGTCTGAGGCAAACTAATAAGTTCTGTCTCGAGTCCTGGGACTCTTAAGGCCGGTTACTCAGTTTCCATGGCGTAGAAGCGATCGAAATCACGACATTCTCCCTGAATGGGGCGCCAATCCGTAGCAGGCTTACACATTTACAGGTGAGTGGATTGATGCAACATGTCATTAAGTTTTTTTCTCAAGAACACAGCCCAACACCTGATTTGGGAATCGAGACCATAATCTTCCGATCGTGAGTGAATCTCATTAACCACTAAGCTACATGCCAAGCTAAGCAAAACAAGTAAAATATTCGAAATACATGATGGCAGTTCTCCCTGACGACTGTAAAATATTTTACAAAAGAGCGTCTTCTTGTGCTAGAAATAGCAGCCAGATGTTTCTCAAATTGCCGCATGTCATTTAAAAAAAATATAGAAACATTTTGTGGTTTGGGGTGTCTTTGATCATAAAGTCAGCTAGAAAAGAGCTGACCTTCAGCTGAACAGCAAAAGCAATAAGCAGGAAAATATTTGTCTGGATATTTGTCAAGGTTATAGTATTCAGCGTGTTCGGTTTGACTTGTTATGACAGGAGACAATTAAAAGTGACTGTGTTCTTGTCTATAAACGACTATCTCTGCCTGAACAGACGATGTTGATTTGAGTGTTGAGAATGGCTTTTGATAGACATTTAACTTTACTCAAGGATTTACGTAGTATTTGGCATCGTGCAATTCGTTGTCAATATGACACGATACGATACGTAAGAAAGAAGACAAAATATTTGCAATTTTATGGAAAGGAAATAACAGAATACCGTAAATATGCGCCTTACATCTTCTTTACACGAAAACGAAAGTAAAAATGCGGTGTACACAATGTATGTAATTGTTTATGAGAATTAAAGAACAATAATATATCTAGAATGTTATTTGAAAAGTAATCAAGGGATTGGAAACTTCACATTCTGGTAAAATAATAATAATGGATTGGATTTTTACAGTTTTTATTTAGAACGGAAACCTAATGATAAATAATTACTGAAATATTTTATGGCATATATATTAAGACAAATTTGATTCTCAACATACCAAAGGCGATCGAACCGTAGAAAAACAGAAAAGGGAACAGGTCTTTGAGAGAACCATTAAACGGAGCAGATTATTAATTAAATCATAATGTTAACTTTAAAACTAGCTTTAAAATTAGTATGTTATCTTAACAATCAGTATATAACCTTAAAAATCAGAATGTTATCTATGAAATCAAACGTTTCCTTCTAAAAAGTCATCTCGATTCCCAGTTAAAATCTTTTGTGTGTTGCTAAAATAAGCACAAGTCATCTTAGCTTGACACAAAGGATCCAGTCTCCGTTCACTTACAAATAAGGTGAGTTTTCTTGTACAGGGTTACTTAATATGCTAAAAATGGCTGACAAAATCCCCCAAATCAGGCCCTTTTGTCGTAAGAAAGGAAGGGCGCAGCAAATGATAATAATAGGTAAGTCGCGGTCGAAACTTTTCTGATCAGCGGTAACAACATAAGAGTTAAAGTGGAGCTATAAAAAAAAAAAGAAACAAAACTAAAGCAAATATTGACTGGAACATCGAAACTTTACTGATGTTCTACTTCGTCTGGCTGCGAGCACTGTTGTTGTAGTCTTATGCAATTGTAAATAAAAGTACACGTTGATAAGTGTGTTCATTTTAGAGTATGCATGTTTATTATACAAAGGACTATGTGTACAGTTTGTTTAGAGAAATAAGTGTATTAACGATTGTTCATATTTACCACTTGTTTTAATCCTCTAAAAACCTAACCTAACTAGGCAAATGAGTCGTTTCGGTTATAAACACTGTAATCTAAAGAACTTTGAATTCCTTTTAAGTAATAAATTCAGCAGCAACTCGACTTCGGTTTAATCTTTTATCCAGTCACCCCTAACTCAAGTTTCATCTATCCTCCAACCAAAAATCCAACCAACAAAGTTTCTTCTTTCGCTTTTACAAAATGTATATATACCGCAATAAGTAATAATACATAGTATATATATTCCAATTTAGTTTTACTCTCTTATAAAAATTCTACTGTTGTTTAGCTCTATCAACCCTCCTACAACAATCCACAACTAACAGTTTCTCCAAGATAACGATCAATGCATCTATTGCACCACTTGCATTTTAAGAAAAGAATGGTATTATTCCTTTGATGGTATCTTCGAATTTTGTGTGCTATTCGTAGGATTCCAATGCCTTTTGTTCGATTAATGTGAATTAATGTGAATATTAATGTGTATATGTCTATGTTTGCTCCTGAAGGGTTAAAATAACCGTGTTTAACATCTGTGTCTGTCAATAAGCATGTGAATTCGTACTTACTGTATACATACAATGATACATTTAACAGTTGATGAGTCGACTTATCAATTAGGAAGGAAAAAGGAAATGTTTTCTATTGTCTGTTTTTGAAAACAACGAGTAACTGGAGGAGAATAATTAATCTGATTTCTTGAATTACTATATGTTCATTTATTTGGATACAAGAATTTTGCTTAGAGAACGATTGTCAGTTTGAGTCAATACTAGTTCTGTCGCGAAATTTCATTCGAAACCAAAGGAAAAGGACACTTTTTATTGGAATGGTGCTATGATATGCAAGTAGAAACCTGTGTATATGAAAGCACGAGGAGATTAATGCGTGTTTATTCAATGTTTTGTTTTCAATTTTTATTCAAATTTACTTCATACCACACTAACTTGGTTCTTCCCACCTCCCTCCTTCGATTTTTTTACATACTCTTCTATTCTTCTTCACATTATACCTTACCTTTATTGTACGGTCGTCACGCTGTGTTTAGCACTTCTCCCTGGTTCCTCCTTGGCAATATGTAAAAACATCTACGTTACTCTCTTACCTTATTTTCTTTCTCGTTCAAAATCTTGCAACCAAGACGACATACTTCCTGATTTTCATCTTCGTGGATGAAATAGAACTTCAGAAACATCGGAATGTTTCACTCCTCACGAGAAATCAATTAAATGAACTTTTTTTGAGCTTTTTAAAGAACTTCGCTCCTGCCGCTCTCTCTCTCTTCCTCTCTCATTTACACACACACACACACACACACACACACACACACACACACACACACACACACACACACACACACACACACACACACACAAGCAGTTACACTGACGCTTGTAGTTGAGGTACGAATATAAACTGAAGTTATACGTACTTCAACCATACAGAATTTGCGAACGTATAATCATAGGAATGGACTTGGATGCAGCATCAGATGGTTTCATTCTACAACCCTACTCGTCATATATACATCCCCCATGCAGCATAACACACTATATGCTCTACGCACAATTATCCATCAGTTATATTATAACAACAATATGGCCGCTTTGGAATCTCACTATACAGATGATATTCAATCATACCACATCTACAGTATTCAATTGGGAAGCAAGTGTAAGCATTCATTGCATACAAAAGATACAAACAGAAATATGTGCATAACTACACGGAGTACAGATGCACTGGTATTACTGTTATTCTAATAATTCAAATATAATTTCATAACTCTGGTACACGCAAGGGAAGCAACCAATACTTCAGTCACTTACTGATTACTTCCCCTCTTATATTTCCTTCCTTTGTCGCTAGTTCATGGTTGTGTACGTGTCGCATTATCCGTAATCTCACGAAATCTCATGTCGCATCTCGCCAGTTAAAATGGCGTCTTCTTCACACATTATACATAATCCGATTGAATAACTGCGACTTTATTTGCAGGAAATATGGCATTAGATTATTAAATTCTATTAAAAAAAATATTTATCCACCGATACATTGT
>NC_068987.1:105688782-105689635 GCF_001194135.2 Octopus bimaculoides
ATATATATATATATATATATATAATGTATATGCGTATATATATATCTATATCTACACCCATACGTATATAAATATGTGTGTGTTGTATGTAAACAAATTAGATATACATATATACATGCATATATGCGTACACACACACACACACACACACACACACACACATATATATATATATATACATGTACATTATATATATATATATATATATATGCACAGACACCTGTACATTTGTCAGTATGCATATATGAACATATATATGTATATGCGTGTGTAACAACACATATATGTATCTAAATGCATGTGTGTGCGTGAGTGTATGCGTGTATGTGTACAACAGCTTGACAAAGCTTGAAAGATACTGAGATAAACTTATATAGCAACACAAGAGGAAGTAAAGACATAAATTAAATGCTACCAGAACAAGCAGACAAACATTCACACATACATCCTCTAAGAGCCATTCACATACATTTGCAAGTATACTCAATATATGTACAGTTTCACACACAAATGAACACACACGCACGCGCTCACACACACACATACGCACATTTGGAAGTAGGTTTGCCTGATCAGCAATAGAATGAATGGAAGAAGAAACTGTGTCTTTGAATTTAATTCGTGGTTCATGACAAGGATTGGACTATTAGCGAAATTAGGAAAAAAGAAAAGAAAAGAAAACGGTGTAAAAAGTCAAAATAAAGTTTTTTGCAAGATTCTTTCTCTTTCTTGCTTTCCCTCTGTCTGACCTTCTCTCCCTATTAAATCTCTCTCTCTCTCTCTCACTACCATTCTAGCCGTCTCTTTCCTTCTTCCTTGGTACTTACGTGTAAGCACGTACAATCATATATAT
>NC_068987.1:105690106-105691093 GCF_001194135.2 Octopus bimaculoides
ATATATATATATATATATATATATAAATGTATAAGCATGTATATATATATATATATATATTATACATACTTGTACATTTATGTATTTGTGTAATGCATATTGAGGATATATATATATATATATATATATACATGCGTGAAGCTACTTTTCTATTATTTGTTGTAGTAGTACGAGTAGTAAAAAGAGGTTGAATAATAATGACATGTTAAAGTAAAAGAAGAGGATGAGGAAGAGGAGGAGAAAAAGTTAAAATGAGAAACAGATAAGAAAATTAAGAAAACGAGAAGGAAATATGAAACAATATGGTGGGAGAGAAGAGAATAATGTTTTGGAGAGTAGGGGGAGATAATACATAACAGTAGACTAAAGAAAGATGTTAATGACGAAGAAGTAGGGGTAGGAGGAAAAGCAGAGGAGGGGGTAGACGTACGTAAAGAAGGAAGGGAATAAAGATTTATGATAAGGAGACGTAAGAATATAAAGAAAAGAAATTAGACGAGGAAAAAATGGAGAAAATAGGAAAAAATTTGAAAATGTAAAGGTTAGGTAGATATGACACAAAAAAATGGAGACGTGAATTATGTGATAAATAAGACTGGAAATCATGTTAAAGACAGATGAAGAAAAAGAAAGGAGTAATCCCACACTCAGGTTATACAACACATCACCACTGCACTCCACCCGAGCACATCCATTTGTTCACGTTCATTCATGTTCATTCATAGTATTCCTACAGTGGGTTCCTATATATTTTGAATATATGTATATGTGACTGAAACAATAAATATCCATCCATCCATTCATCTATATATGTATCTGTATCTATATGTATATCTATATGTATATTTATATCTATATCTATCTATCTATCTATCTATCTATCTATCTATCTATCTATCTATTTATCTCTCTCTCTCTCTCTCTCTCTCTCTCTCTCTCTCTCTCTATATATATATATATATATATATATATATATATATATATATA
>NC_068987.1:105694383-105695095 GCF_001194135.2 Octopus bimaculoides
GATATGCACCTATACATACAGGTGGATGTCGGTATGCACATACCTGTACGTATATATGCATATACTCATTTACTTTTGTTTATATATATATATATATATATATATATATACATATATATTCTTCTATTCATTTTTTCATTTGTTTCAGTCATTTGACTGCGGCCATGCTGGAGCACCGCCTTTAGTCCAACAAATCAATCTCAGGATTTATTTTTCTGTTAGCCTAGTACTTATTCTATCGGTCCCCTTTGTCAAACTGCTAAGGTACGGAGACATAAACACACCAACATCGGTTTCAAGCAACGGTGGAGGGGGACAAACACACACATACGAACATATACATACATACATACACATAAAGACACATACACACACACAGACACACATTCGTTTTCGTCTACCAAATCTTCTCACAAAGCTTTGGCGGCCCAAGGCTATATAGAAAACACTTGACCAAAGTGCCACGCAGTGTGACAGAACCCAGAACCATTTGGTTGTGAACTGCGCGTATATGCGCGTCCGTGTGTGTATGTGCGTGTGCGTGTGCGTGTGTATGTATGTGAAAGAGACAGAGAAAGAATGAAAGCGAGAGAGAGAGAGAGAGAGAGAGAGAGAGAGAGAGAGGGAGAGGGAGGCTGACTGACTGAGTACATTTGGTTAAGTTGACAAAATCACTTCAAGTAATTACTATTTTCAAGTACACACACACACA
>NC_068987.1:105695235-105698416 GCF_001194135.2 Octopus bimaculoides
ACACACACACACACACACACACACACACACACACACACACACACACAGATTACTAGTGCGCTGAACGTATTTCTGCTATCGAGCAGGCTCTGTAACAAGCTTACCAACTCGTGTTAGCGCTGGGAATCGAACAAGAGACAAGTCAGAATCTTCTCCATTAAATATGCCAGTGACAGTCAAGTCACGAGATATTAAAATTCGTGAAATTTCATTGACGTTTCCTCATATCCCGTAATCTCCAGTTTATATTCATTCACAAAGAGAGCGAAGGCAATATTTGGAACTGTAAATATAGTTATTCGTCAAAATACATTAAGAAAATGAATTCTGAAGTTGTTTGCTACGAGAGTGCTGGAACTTTTTTTTTGACCCGACTACACTTCCCCCACACAAGCACATACATATGCACACACACTCGTACACACACATACACTCACACATATATACATGCTTACACACACAGTTTTAAAACATTAGTTTTATCAAGCGCTGTCCTAGCTACTTCGGGGTTCATTTTCTTAATGTATTTTGAACGAATAACTATATTTACAGTTCCAAATATTGCTTTTACAGTGTTTTTCAATGCACTCTTATAAGTTAACTGCCATTGAATATGGTCGAGACGAACATCTATGAAGTTTTAACAAATCTTAATATCTCGTGACTTGAATATTACTTGTATATTTATTCTGGATAAATTCACGTCCAGCGTAATTCACTTCCGGCTGTTGTGCAATTAGTTGGACTGTTTACAGGGCCAGTCTAATCGTAAAAATAAGCTTTTCTGTCCCGTGATATTTACAGTCATTTTTATATATTCATGCATCGAATTGTATTTTGATCAGGTAGAAAACGCACACACACACACTCACACACATACACACACACACACATCCTTCACAAGTTCGAAGGCAGACAGGAATGTATAGCAGAAATCAACTCAATAATGAATATGACCATTGTTTTATTAAGGAGTTACAAACGGAAGATTAGTGTTATTTTTATTTCATTTAATATTCTGCAGCTTTTGACACATCTATCACATAAACATCATCTCTTAGTTAAATACAACGTAGAATCGTTTTTGTATTGTATACAGATATTTCTCTTGAAGTGTCTTTTCACACGAATAGATAGACAATCCCTGGGAGGGTCTCGGTGGTTGAATCGTCAGGCACCTCCTCCATAGGGTCCTACGAGAAGCAGTCGTCATGACAATTTCCGGCTGAATTCCTATTCATGACCAACTGAGACTATGGTCACTACTCAATTATCTCGTTCTTGGTCTACCCAGAGGTATCCTGCCATTTGCCTCGGATCGAAGAATCCGTCTTGTGATTCTTTCCTGCCACAATTCAGTCACATGTTCGTATGTAGGAGCTGCAACCGCACGATGTCAAGAAGCAGCGGCTCCACTAGGCAAGACTCTCTGATCTCCGAGCTACGTACCGTGTCGAATAAGGTTACATCGGAGATCTTTCGGAAGAACTCCATTTCGACAGCTTTATTCGCGATCGTAATCCTTGCCTCGTTATCCAACATTTGTGACCGTAGGTGAGGAAAGGCACGAAAACCAAATTGAAAATAGAGAGCTTGGCTTTGTTGTCGACCCCTCCTCTTTTGAGGATCGAATGCCGAAGCTGTTGCATTACAGTGCAAGCATTTGCAACTCTGGCACCCTATTCAGCCTCGTAAGTACAGACCCGAGATACGTAAACTTCCCTTCAGTGATGTTCATGTAACATGATTCTCTGATATAAGTTCTTTCAGGTGGCGAAGATTTATTGTTTGCTTCCTTTGGTTTGTGTACCCCCAAGTTGTCAATAAGTCTTGAATAAAATCAAAAGGGATTATTAATATATGGGTTCAGTCCCATTGCGTGGCACCTTGGGCAAATGTCTTCTACTATAGCCTCGGGCCGACAAAAGCCTTGTGAGTGGATTTGGTAGACGGAAACTGAAAGAAGTCCGTCGTATATATGCATATGTATATATATATGTGTTTGTGTGTCTGTGTTTGTCCCCCCAACATCGCTTGACAACCGATGCTGGTGTGTTTACGTCCCCGTAACTTAGCGGTTCGGCAAAAGAGATCGATAGAATAAGTACTAGGCTTACAAAGAATAAGTCCTGGGGTTGATTTGCTTGACTAAAGGTGGTGCTCCAGCATGGCCGCAGTGAAATGACTGAAACAAGTAAAAAGTAAAGAGTAAAGAGTATATCTATGATTTCCTTTCGATGCGTCTCGTTTTAAATTTTTGTGTTTGTTGCGGTTCTTTTCAAAGTACATGAAGACATTCAAAATATTAATTCTCTATAATGCGCCATCAATTGCGTACATTTCTCCACTTTACGCATGAATATTTCCCCCTTTCAGATAATGCAGTTCTTGTATTATAACATAATTTTCTAAGAGTTATTTTCCCCGAATATAGTTCTCTATAAAGTAGACGTTTCGGTTGGTTTTCTTCCATCTGTTATACGAATTACATGGATTGTTACATAACAAACGAATTTCTATACCTACAGAATCTACTTACAAAAGGCCTCAGAATAACTCACGTAGTCTCTCCAAGATAGATGCAGTATTTGTTGACAACACTTTGCTGAGAACTGTGTACGGGATTAGGAATATAGCGTCCATGTTTTATAATCATAGAGAAAAGCAGATATTATGTATGCTTTGAAAGTAGATATTTTAATGTAAACCTATTTTTATCTACCGTTGGAACCATAGAGGAGACTAATTTTGTAAAAGATATCTGCATTCTATTTGCAATTTCGTCAGTAAGGTTTACAACCCTGTTAAACGTGTTGCCGAGATGTTTGAAGGCAGATATGATTTTCAATATTTCATATTATGCTGTTGCTCATAAAGAATAAGTTTTATTAAGGTTTATTGTGAGGTTTAACAAGTTGCGTGCAAATGAAGTTTTATCCGTAGGACTTTACAGATATTATTCACTGTATAGACGATAGTCACCAGCGTACAAGAGATATTAGATCGAATATCCATCCCTCCTTCCCTATCTCCTTCCCTCCATCCCTCTCTCCTTCCTCCCTCTATATGTATGTATGTATGTATGTATGTATGTATGTATGTATGTATTTATCCATCTGCGTATATATATATGTTGTGTTTCTGGAATATTGTCCCACTAACAGACAGAGTTGGAACTCTT
>NC_068987.1:105698426-105701207 GCF_001194135.2 Octopus bimaculoides
TATATATATATATATATATATATATATATATATACATACACACAAACATACACATACACATACACACGATTAGAGTTCTGATTCTGGTCACCATGTTAGTCAGAAGAGCGTGTGTAAAGTCTCACTTCATTAACATTTTTCATCTCGTGACATAATGTATCTCATGTAGCAAGGATTCCATTTTTCAATGTTCACTCAATTCTGAGGCGGTTATACTCCGCTTTTGTGTTAAGATTTTAAACACACCATAATGAAGTTTTCGTCTACTAATTGCGTGCATCATCTCAAGTCTTAAGTTTTTTTCTTTTACTATTTCTCAACGTTACATATGTCAGATTTCACTGTACAATGTACCGCGGATTACATTATCCAATGTCTTCTCATTTTTGAGACGTTAGGTTGTGGCTCTTATTTCGAGTAAGCCGAGCGATATCGGAGAAGCACTACTTTTTATTGCCTCTTTTCATTCTTTTGTATTATTTTCACTCTTCCTATCCGCAATATGGCATAGTTGTTTCTGCTGTGCTATTTTCTTTATATTGTAAATGTGCAGGTGTTTGCGTGTGAAGAATTCTGTTATGCTATTTTCATTGGTTTGTGGGAGTTATGCTTTCTTTTTTCTATGTGATCGGTTATTTTGTTTTCTTTTCAGTATATTATCTTTCCCTGTGTTTTGTATATTTCTGTTCCTGGGATCTTATTGTTTCTTCTTTATTATGAATCTGCATTTCATTCGACAATGTGTTTCAGTTTAGTTCTTTTATATTTCCGCTTATTTCTTCGCCAGATCTCGTATTTCTCTTTTATGGTGCTAGCGCGTGTTGCTTATAGTATGGCTGTCTAATATAAGTGTAACACTTCTAGGCATTATTCTTTGGGTCATTTTTTTCTTTCTTCCTTTCGTTTTAGTTTGATGGACGCTAGCAATAGGAAGCGAGTATGTTTGTTATGAATTGACCTTTTGAGAGGACAATACAGCTGATGTTCAAGTTAAACATGCTTTGTAGCGTTATTACATTAAACTTACACTCATAAATCCTGGCTCAGCAACCACTGTTTTGTTGATGATAAAATTGTTGGTCATGATTGCTCTATTGATTAGCGTTGATTTTGTTATACGGTGATGCCTTTTCATTGGTTTCTGCTTCCTGTTATTACTTGTCTCTTATTATTTTGTATTGTGAATAGAATAATTTATGCGCATAATCAACTCAATGAATACGTAAATTAATTGTTATATGTAAATACTGGAATTCGGAATAGCATTGCTCTCCGCTTGATTTGAATTCCTGTATTCAGTTACGTTGCTGGATTGCTATCTCTTGCCTTAGGGAGATTTATGCTTCGTCATCAATTGTTAACATTCAACTAGGAGGTCTTGTTTCTGATGTATACAAACACACACACGCACACACATTTATATATAAAGATATGTATATATCTAAGCATATGTATATATATGTATGGATGCATGGACTAATGAATATATATATATATATATATATATATATATATATATATAATGTGCGTGTGCGCATGTGCGCACGTGTGGGTGTGTAGTTTGAATTCCTTTTATTGCCATTCAACTCTGGTCCTTGTTCTCATTCAACATCTTCAGAGAATCAGAAAAGAGTCCTCATGATATTTGTTGCAACTCCTTAAGCAATGCGTTCAAATTCCGTCAATGTTAACTTTGCCTCTCATTTTTCCAGAGTCAATAAAGTTTTACCTACCAAAAATGCTCTACAGTATACTCATCAAAAATGCCAACGAAGTACTTCCGTTTGCATTTCCCGATTGGTAGAGGGTCGTGAGCGTTTGGCGATATTTCAAATGCCAAGCATCGCCCTTTGCATGAGTCGTGAAAAACCACATTTGACAAAAGTAGACTAAAGCTTACCTCTGGCAAAGAATTGCTGGGGATGTCGCAGCCTCAGCGCATATTTGTGCGTCATCAGCTACGAAATTCTCTGTCAGTTACTCAAATGAGTGAGTGACTGGCAACAAACGGAGCGCCTGAACAGTGTTATAGTCCCGTCCCAAAAAGTAGAAGAGCAGATATCTCAGTCTGTTACTCTATGAACTAGGACAAAGTACGGAAGGCAATCGGTGATAGATGACCGAATGCGATGTAGATGTTTCCATTCTCTGTCTAACTGTTCATCAAGAATCGCTTTCTCTCGTATCATTTCTGGATCACACTGAAGACCCTGTTCTTTATTTTGTCTCAGTTCTTCCCCTGATTATCAGGTGCACAAAAGGCCCCGAGAACTATAACCATGGTATGACCGTCCCGTGCCTCTCTGATGGACGGCACGGACCCGTCTCCTCACCAGGTGCGAAGGTATAAGCCTACTGACATTACTTTGGTTGATTTGGGCTCCTGTTACTGTCTCATCATATTCTCCTAAAGCACTGATGTTGAGCACAGTGTGCATCATGTTTGACACTATGACGGTGACCTCGTCAGAATATATCGACACGGATTTCCACATCTTTACTCGCGTGGGGCCAACTCAATGCCACTAATTTCCGCAATAGTAGCTCAAGAGCAAGTACATACAGAAGAGATGAGAGGAGTAAGCAAGAGAGACTGAGCGAATGATGCTGATTGGTCCCTATAGGTGAATGTTCACCTTAACTACCGAGTAGATATCACTGTAAATTGCGACTCTCCAACCGAAAGCAGACGCCAATATTAAATGATCTTGTACGTGACACTGTATTATTGTCACACACACATACATGTACTATGTAACTTTGCGTGTATATATATATATA
>NC_068987.1:105701916-105704574 GCF_001194135.2 Octopus bimaculoides
ATATATATATATATATATACACACACACAGGCTTTACGGCATTTGTACATTGACAGGTCTGTGATGAGCCAGCTTATAGTTGATTCCTTGTTCGATCCTCAGTTTAAACTCTACCTTGACCGAGAGAAGAGATATATCTCTACTCATTAACAAAGATAAATATTTAATTGTTATTTTGATGACAGAAGGAAACGTTTTAAATTCTTAGCAATGCAAGGCTCTTTCTCCCCCCTAATTATGCCCCTTCTGTCCTCCTTTCTCTCCTGTCTCTGACCCTCTACTGGATGGATGTAGTTTACTTTCTTTTGCTTGTGAAGAAGTGTATTTACATCTTTAGATTTTTGTCGTTGTTCTGTTGTCATCTTTCGCACGTAAAAAATGTCAAGTCAGTTTCTTTTTTTGCTTTTACGCTTTGAATATTTACATTATGCTGTGAAATTACATTTGTTTCTTATTTACTTTTTATTTCCTCTTACTGTTTTATCCAGTTAACTTTCTGGGTAGGCATTGTCTTCCTGTTAGCAATCCATCATAGCTGAACGTAGTCGCAACTAAATTATGTTCAAAATGTCCAAACGTGCTTCTCAGTGGTATAAAAGAGACGTTCACATTGTTTCAAAATGGTTCACCGAAGAAAATATTAAAAGAAGAAAACAAATTTTCTTTTGTTATGCTCAGCAAAATCCTTGTTGTGAATAGTTAGAAGGCGCATGATATTCCTGGCTAACGTATGATAGTAGTGTGGAGGCGCAATGGCCCAGTGGTTATGGCAGCGGACTCGCAGTTTCGATACCCAGACCGGGCGTTGTGAGTGTTTATTGAGCGAAAACACCTAAAGCTCCACGAGGCTCCGTCTCCCACTCTAGCTTCCTGTTTCTGTTGTACCTGTATTTCAAAGGGCCAGCCCTGTCACACTCTGTGTCACGCTGAATATCCCCCGAGAACTACCTTAAGGATACACGTGTCTGTGGAGTGCTCAGCCACTTGCACGTTAACTTCACGAGCAGGCTGTTCCGTTGATCGGATCAACTGGAACGCTCGTCGTCGTAACTGACGGAGTGCCAACCATGATAGTAGCAGTAGTTATTGTAATAGCACCAAGAGCAGCAGTGGCATTAGCAGTAGTAGTAGTAATAATAATAATAGTAGTTGTAGTATCTCGTTCATTGGGAATGGGCATCAATGAGGGGAGGCATTTGAAGGAAAGTTTACAATTTGCGTGTGTGTCGGTTGGGGTGGGGTGGGGTTGAATAAAGGGAAGAAATGGAGAAGAGGAAGAATGAGATAAGAAGTATAAAGCGTACAAAATATGGGGACGCATGGAAGATGCAGTCCGACTGATACATCAGAGCCTCCAGCTGGGGCAAATCAAGGAACCTTAGAGACCCAGGATCACACTGACTATCAGGAATACATTACTTTGTCCGGGTGTTTTTCTCCAATCTACAAGCGCATGATTAAAATAGTTTCATTCGCCGTTGCCATGTTTCTCTAAGTTATCCACTTTTTAGGTAATTCGCTTCTACATTTTCATTTTCCTTTTAAAGTCAAACTTGAAAAATCGTCGGTGGCTTTTCTTTAAACATGAGACACGATGAATAAAATATCCTGCAATTTTGATGGAAGAATTTTAGTCGATACCATGAACTCCAGTATTTTACTGGTACGCTATTGACCCCGATAAAAATGAAAAGAAAGTTGATCTCGGTGGCAATTGAACCCATGCCAAAAAATACCGCTAGTTATTTTAAATCGTTCTATTTTTATTACTACAATACGCTGGATATATGTGGAGGTGCAATGGTCCAGTGGTTAGGGCAGCGGACTCGCAGGCATAGGGTCGCGGTTTCGATTCCCAGACCAGGCGTTGTGAGTGTTTATTGAGCGAAAACACCTAAAACTCCATGAGCGGATGGTGGCGAACCCTGCTGTACTCTTTCACCACAACTTTCTCTCACTCTTACTTCCTGTTTCTGTTGTACCTGTATTTCAAAGGGTCAGACTTGTCACGCTGAATATCCCCGAGAACTACGTTAAGGGTACACGTGTCTGTAGAATGCTCAGCCTCTTGCACGTTAATTTCACGAGCAGGCTGTTCCGTTGATCGGATCAACTGGAACCCTCGACGTCGTAAGCGACGGAGTGCCAACCACAACAGGGTAGTGAAGTGGCTCTTCACGTTGCGCGCAGAAATTGTTCTCTATCGGCGATAGTGAGTGAAAATTCGCTTTGTTTGCAAATGGATACGAAAAGTTTTTGTACCCGAAAATGTGTGGATTTCGATATCCGTGTATACTAGGAAATTGCTGTGGGCAGTTATGGAACAAGAGGAAGAAAAGAGGGGATTAAAAGGATGTGGAGGAGAATGAGGACGAAAATGTAATGAAGACAAAGAAGAGAAATGATAATAATAATAATGATAATCCTTTCTACTATAGCACAAGGCCAGAAATTTGGGCTAGGGGTATAGTCGATTACATCGGCCCCAGTGTTTCATTGGCACTTAGTTTATCGACCCCGAAAGGATGAAAGACAAAGTCGACCTCGGCGGAATTTGAACCAAGAACGTAGCGGCAGACAAAATACCGCCCGGCGTGCTAACGATTCTGTCAGCTCGCCACTTTATTATTATTATTATTATTATTATTATTATTATTA
>NC_068987.1:105704845-105707412 GCF_001194135.2 Octopus bimaculoides
ATAATGATGATGATGATGATGATGATGATGATGAAACCCCCCCCTCCTACTATAGGCAAAAGGCGCGATATTTTTGGAGGAAGGGCATAGTCGATTACATCGACTTAGTACTTAACTGGTACTCATTTCATTAACCCGAAAAGTCGACTTCCGTAGTGTTTGAACTCAAAATGTAAACCCAGAAGAAATGCCGCTAAATATATTGTCGGGCGTGCTAACAATTCTGCCATCTCTCCGTCTTAGTAATAACAACAACAACAACAATAATAATAATAATAATAATAATAATAATAATAATAATAATAATAATAATAATAATATTAATAATGATAAGATGAAGAAGTAAACGAGGGGAAAAGAAGAAAAAGAAGAGTACAAAAGAAAATACAAATATGTGTGTGTATGTGTGGGTGTGTGTGTGTGGAGGAAAGTTTAAAAGAGGAAAATGAATTTGCAGAATGAAAGAAATAAGACTAAAAGAAAGAAACGGAAAGCGAATGAATCGTCGAAAGAAGATACAAGAAAATGTGAGAGAAAAATGAGGAAAAGTTACTGTCAGCAGCTTTTTAGCTATACTTTTAGAGATTTTCAGGGAGCAAAATATTCCATCTATTTAGTTTACATCAGCAGTATAATCTGACGGCCATTATTAGCCTCGTTGCATAAACCGTCGTCGCTATCAACACCGTACGCTACCACCGACGCTACAACCACCACCACCACCACCATACACCGTTTCTATTTTCAGTGTCTACATCAACATGATCATCAGTCATCACCGCCACTACGAACCACCACCACGCCATTACTACTACCACCACCACCATCGTCATCATGAGCATTTAACGTTAAAGCAAATTAGAGAAGAAAAGTGGCTTGGTAAATCTTTTTGACACGTACAATACTAAAGTATGTTAGCGTTTGTTAGAGGAGGATATATATATATGTATGTATGTATGTATGTATGTATGTATGTATGTATGTGTGTATATATATATATAATATATATGTGTGTATGTGTGTTTATGTATGTGTATATGCTTGAATGTGTACGTGTGTGTGTTTATATATATATACATACATATATATATATATATATATATATATATATTTATATATGTATATATATGTATGGAAGTATATATATGTATGTATATATGTATATATATGTATGCATGTTTTTATATATATATATATATATATATATATATATATATATATATATATATATATATATGCATGTATGTGTGTGTACATATAAGAATATATTCTATATAACACTCGAACATAAACACACTCTACTTCTCTCTCTCTCTCATTCTCTCACACACAGACACATACACACACATACTTACACACAAACACACACACACATATACACAAAGGAAAACAACAACAAAGCAGCCGAAAAAGAAAGAGTTAAAGGATGAGAAAACATAAAAAGAAAGAAGAGCTGTTGGCAATGTTTTACCATTAATTGAATGGCATACCTTCTATTAAAGAAATCACATCTAAAATATCTTGTTGACAGACAGTTTGTACCGAAATTCTTTCGCAATCACACCATTTTCACAAACCATTTCTTTGCACTGGAACAACGACGGCTTACGTTCCAATGCACTACATTTTGTCTTTTGTATTTTTGTCTTATTTTTTTTTCTTATTATTTCTTCAGCGTTTTCTATTTCACTGTTTCTGTTCCTCTGTGCATGTGTGTTTGCGTGTGTGTGTGTGTGTGGGTGAATGTGTGTGTGTGTGTGTATGATTGTGCGTGTGCGTGTATGTGCGTATATATACACATGTATCTACATTTCTCTCTCTCTCTTAATTCCTCTATCTATCTATCTATCTATCTATCTATCTATCTATCTATCTATCTATCTATCTGTCTGTCTGTCTGTCTGTCTGTCCTTATTTATCTATCCCTATGTATGTATGTTTGTATGTATGTATGTATGAATATATGTATGTACGTATGTACGTATGTACGTATGTATGTATGTATGTATGTAACTATCTACATATATATATACACAAAAAATATATTTGTGTGTATTTTTACATAATAAATCCATTCGGAACCACATGGCTTCGGGCTCAGAGGCACTGTGTGATACCTTGGGCAAGTGTCTTCTTCCACTTTAGCCTCGGGTCGACCAGCACCTTTTCAGTGGATTTGGTAGACGGAGACTGAAAGAAGCCCATCGTATATACAAAGCTTTGGTCGACACGAGGCTATAGCTGAGGACACTTGTCCAAGGTGTCACACAGTGCGTCCTACACACACACACACACACACACATAAACACACACACACACACACACACACACACACATACACACACATATATATATATTTATGTGTGTGTGTGTGTATAATATAATATATATGTTTATATGTGTTGTACATATATATGTGTGTACGTGTGTGTGTGTGTGTGTGTGATAGAAACTACCTCTTCAGCAAATGCCGTCTATACACAAAGGCGGAAACTGAAAGGAGCCTTAAGGCGGAAACTGAAAGAAGCCCCTTATATATATTTGTATGTATGTATATATATATATAT
>NC_068987.1:105707561-105709568 GCF_001194135.2 Octopus bimaculoides
AAAATATTAATCATATTTGGTAATAAAACCGATTTGAAACAAGGGCTTCATCAGAGTTAAGAATAAATAAAGAGGTGCAATTAGAAGAAAAAGGGAAAAGTTGAATATGGTTATAATCAACCATATTTATTATCAAATATGATTAATATTTTTTACATATTTTTGCATATCAATGGCAATAGCATACAACATTGGAAGCAGAAACAGCTGTTAGATGGGATGCAGTCTCTTTGTATTGAATTAATAAATGATAATTGATGTAAGTCAATTGTTGTTCATCAATATCTGTCCATTTTCTGTTTTCTTTAAAATTTGATTCTTGATCAATTCTTGTTTATCCTTGTCTTTACCTATAATTTATAAGCATAATATGGTTGCATATGTATCTCCATGGTTAAACATAATATAATATACCGGTAGTATAATGGATACTTCTATCCCTTAGACAGTTATTTTAACATCTAACTCAACTAACCTGTATATATATATATATATATATATATAAGTATATGCGTGTGTTAATGTGTGTGCTTTTGCGTGTGTATGTGTGTCTTTGTGTATGGGTTTGACTTCCATCACTGCTTGGCAACGTGTGTTGGTTTGTTTACCTCCCTGTAACTTAGAGGTTCGGGAAAAGAGAACTATAGAATAAGTACCGGGTTTAAAAAGATTAGCACTGGTGCGAATTTTTTCAACTAACCCTTCAAGGCAGAACCTCAGCATGTACGCATGCGTCTTAAATTTATTGCATTTTACCACATGGCTGGTCAGGCCACCAGAACATTCATTACAAATATGTCGCGGAGGATATGGTCACAAAATTATCTCGTAAGCTGCTCGATTTGCCTGTTATTCATGTGAGATGAGGTGGTAGATTAATCCAGCAATTGAGAGAAAAATTCGTCAACACACATTGAACTTCGATTTCAACTAGATTTCAGCAGGGACTACACTTCAGTCCTGGTTGCGGAGTGAATGCTTCAAGCAGCAGGCTTCACTCGTTTTTTTCTCTTCAGCATCTCATCAATTCCTGACAAACATTCTCCATGCCGCGTGTTTATCAGTCAATGTTTCCCAGTTATTCACCTCTACGAAACTTTCACAACATCCTTAAATAGCTTCCTTCTTGTTATACTATATATATATATATATATATATATGGTTTAAAAATCCAATAGAGGTAGAATCAACAAAATAGTACTCAATCCAGTAAAAGCTAGATATCAAATTAAATATACAACCGAAAGAGCTACTAATAGTTTCATGCTATTATGATACTTGAACAGGCATATTTATAAAATACGCCATGCATCTTAAAGCAATCTTTCAGGCTCTGTTTATGCATTATAGATATGTTTTTAGAAACAAGGATACTTGACAGTAAGAATATAAGAAAAAAGAAAACGTGAAAAAACTTATGCGTGTATGTATATATACATATGTATATGCATATATAAACACATATGTTTTCCAATTAATCGTATGATATATGTATCTGAATATGTGTATGTGTATATGCATGTATTTTGTAAGCGAGTGACAAACTGTAAACAACATCTAAGTATTATTGCTATATATGTGGTATTAGTTGATAAATCAATGAAGGGATGTCATCCTACATCTATCATCATAAATGCTACATAAAACACGTACCGTCCTTCGATCTCGACACCGACAAATCATAGTAAGATATTGAATATACAGAAAAAAAAAATGAATATAACAAATAGACATAAAGGAGTAAATTGTAGTACTCAACAATTTTGTTTATGAGTGCGTTACACAATCACATACTAACTCACACGTACACCCATGCTCAAGCAAATGCATACGCACGTACACAAACATACACGCACAACCAAGTACGCACAAATACACCACAGATGTAGATTCTACTTTTACACGAAAAGGGGTTAAACCAATAAGCACATTTTGTACAAAAGTACTGAGCGATTCATCACTATAATGTTAAATTGTTTTGAGCTTTATATAAAAACAAACATTAAT
>NC_068987.1:105709680-105711200 GCF_001194135.2 Octopus bimaculoides
GTGTGTGTGTGTGTGTGTGTGTGTGTGTGTGTGTGCGCGCATCTGTGTATGTGTGTATGTGTGCGTGTTTGTGTGTGTGTGTGTATTTGTATTAGCATGTGTTTGTACGCGTGTGTCATTACACATATTACTGTTTTACAGTACGGCCAAGAAAGTGCACACATTGATAAAAAAAATGTTACATTTGTATTAAAAGCTCTTGATTATGGAATGATTGGTTCTTTGTATAGTTGGAAAATGAGACACTTCTGTACGATGAATTCCTGAGTTGCCAGTAAAAGTAAATTTCTTTATGTGCAATAAATTACACGATTATCTTGCCCGAAATAAAGGGTTTGTTTCAGGTATCCTACTCAAACAATCCAGACTATCCCATTGGGTTAGCATGCTATGTGATACTGGTTTTTACCACAATAACATTGTTGAGAAGCAGCATTATATTGTTATGGTCGAAGATACATTGAAGAAAGGTGTTATGATCACAGCAATACCTTTAAGTATATTGACATACAAACATCCACCTCATCATCTGCAAGCAGTAACTTAGGGAGCTATATGGGTGTATATGTGTATGTATGTGTGTGTGCGTGTGTGTATATGTGTGTGTATACACATATACTTGAGTGTGTATGTGTGCATGTGTGTGTATGTATATATATATATACATATACATGAATACATACGCACTAATAATATTTTACATGTTTGTGTGAAGGCGTGTATGTTTTTGTGTGTGTGTGCGTGTGTGTGCGTGTGTGTGTGTATGTGTGTGTGCGTGTGTGTCCGTGTGTGTGCATGTGTGTGCGAGCTCGGTCCCGCTTGTTACTTCAATATCGAGATTTCCACACTTTGAATTTTGTACATCTGAAATCTGTCCTCTGAGTCAATACATCGGAGCATCACATGTTAACTGAACTTGAGGGAAACATCACGCCATAAAGTCTTGAAGAAGGATCTATTGGATGATGTATCTGAGATAGACGGTGCCCGAGGACAAAAAAAGAAGGATCGATTGGAATAATTTTGATCAAAGATCTGCTCGACTGAAGATTGAAGTGGGACGAAATAGTAACAGCAGGAAATACCACTCCTCCTTCTCCTCCTCTCAAACTTCATCGACATCATCGATCCGTCATCAGAATCGCCATCTATTTCATTCTGACCTTCAAACTATGGTGTATTCCTCACCCCCATAGCCATAACAAACATCGTCATTCTGATGACGACGACAACAACAACGACAAAGATGACGATGAAGATGATGATGATGATGATGATGAGGAGGAGGAGGAGGAGGGTGATCCACTTCAAAATAAATCAACCGTGCAGATGATGGGTGATAATGATGATGATGATGATGACGACGACGATGACAATGATGATGATGATGATGATGATGCTGTTGATGGTGAATATGATCCAGACGACGATAATGATGATTGTGACAGTGATGAGGATCATAATCCTCCTCCTCCTCCTCCGCCTCATCATCATCATCATCATCATCGTCATCATCATCA
>NC_068987.1:105711268-105711709 GCF_001194135.2 Octopus bimaculoides
CTCTTCCTCCTCCTCCTCCTCCTCCTCCTCCGCCTCATCATCATCATCATCATCATCGTCATCATCATCATCATCATCATCGTCATCATCATCAACATCAAATTCTTCATAAGCATCATGACCAACACAGTCATCATGAATGTTATGCACGTCATGACCACATGGCACACACGTACACACACATACACACACACGCACACACATACACTATGAACAAGAACTCAGCAGCAACAACAACAACAACAACATAAGCAACTATACTGTCAGCAGCAGCAGCAGCAACTTCACTATGGTCAACAACAAACGGTAGCAACCACCACCACTACAACTACATCCACCGCCACCACCACCACCACCACTACTGCCACCAACACCACAACTAACACCACCACACAACCACCATCACCACCACCGCAACCACCAACAATACCACAACACAAC
>NC_068987.1:105711719-105714178 GCF_001194135.2 Octopus bimaculoides
AGAGAGAGAGAGAGAGAGAGAGAGAGAGAGAGAGAGAGAGAGAGAGAGAGAGAGAGAGGAATAGAGAGAGAAAGAGAGAGAGAGCATTAGGTTTGTTTATTGGCAAGCCTAGCTGAGCTAAAATCTTTTATGTTTGAATTCAGAACGACATAAATCAGTTCAGAAATTTAGTTTTTATGTTTTAGACATTTGCTTAACTTATATGTTTTATTAATACATTTTTGTTTTAATTCGGTCACTATTATTACATTTGTTGTTGTTGATGATATTATTATTATTATTATTATTATTATTATTATTATTATTATTATTATTATTATTATTATTGTTATTATTATTATTTTCTTCTGTTAGCCTAGCATACATTGTTTGGTTTGTATCAGAATGGTAGCTAATGAGAAGCTGTTAAATACCACCTACATCACACACACACACACACACACACACACACACACTACAAATATTTATATAGACTGAAATACTTATGTGTAAATGAATTCATACTTACGTGTATATACATATACATACACATACATGCATACATATGCGTCTGAGTGACTATATATACATGTATATATATACATGTATGTATCAATATATATATATATATATATATATATATATATATATATATATATATATATATATATATAGTATAAGTACATATATTTGTGTGTGTGCCTGTATGTCTTCATACATATACATATTAGTAAAAGAAAATTGTCTCACTTGTCTGTATTCGACACATTAACAGGTTATGTTTGATGGGGGAATGCATAGTTCAGTATTAATGATATGCTTGAGAATTGACTTTGTATATATGAGAAAATGAATGTTACTGAATCATTTTGAGCATCCACATATAAACACAGCTAGACACATAACCAGACATGTCTATTTATACATACTTCACCTACACTCTTCTCTCTCTCGATCCATGCACATGCTTATATATACACATATATGCATTTATATAAGTTCTGTATATCTTCCTTTCTCTCTCTCTCTGTCTTTCGTTTCATATATATGTATATATTTTTACCAAGACATATGTGAGTATATTTTTCCAAAAACTTATTCATATATGCATATATTTTTGGTGCAAAGAACGAATTTTTGTACTTATGATAAGAAGACAAAAGAGAACACTCAGACTGAGAAATAGAGTTCTATTATAGTTTGCTGAAAATTTCCTGTTTCCTGTTTCCGATATTCAGAGGATAACGGAGTTTAGACCAAAGGATAGCTTTGTTCTAACGTTCACTACATTCAGAAAATAGGTAGTGCGGTGAACCTCGGAGCAACGGTTAGTGAAGATTTCAGCCTTGAATAAGGCGATGAGCAAGTACAAATACGCATACGAGCGCGCATGGTGTATAGGTATGGCAGTATTCAGTTTATTTCAAGATTTCTTGCCAGTAGAGAAAGAACCGGTTTCTAACCTAGATCCAAGGCTCCTTCATTGGAATTTCAACATCAACATCAGGTTATTTTTGTTTGTATGGATGTGCAGACTTGTATGTTTTATATATGTATTCTCATGCATGCAGTTGTATATCTAGACATGTTCAAATTTAAACGATAAACTCCAGGAAAGTTTTACAGATTTGTACAGTTCCAGTGATATATATATATATATATATATATATATATATATACACACATGATTTACCGCTAGATGCTAAAGTGTTTCTTTTATTCTCTCTGTTTATTTCCTCATGTTCCTTTCTTTTCTTTTTCCGTAAATTTCGAGCTGGCCAGATTGGAGCAATATCGAGAATAACCAGCCGAAATTGCAAAGACAATCTGGATCTCGACTGATGAATGAAAACTCCGAACGACCTTTCCGTGTTTTCTTTGTATCGTCTGTCTGGATGTTTTGTTGTCCCTTGCTTGTATCACCTGACTGTCTCGATGATGTGCGTTCTTGTCCCATTCTGTATTATTTATACATACATACATACACACACACACACACACACACACACACACACACACACACACACACACACACACACACACACACATATATATATGATTAAAAGAATAACAGAATATATATCTATTTTCTATTCTTCCTTTCAGGACATATTCTTCATAAGCCTAGTACTTATTCTATCGGCCACTTTAGCCGAACCGCTAGGTTACGGGCACGTAAACATACCATCATCGGTTTTCAAGCGATAGTGGGGGGACAAACACAGACACAAAAATACACACGCACACACACACACACACAGACACACACACACGCAAATACACACATATATAAATATACGATGGGCTTCTTCCGGTTTCTGCCTACCAAATCCACTCACAAGACTTTGGTGGGCCCGAAGCTATAGTAGAAGACACTTGCCCAAGGTGCCACGCAGTGGGACTGAATCCAGAAACACGTGGTTGGGAAGCAAGGTTCTCACACACACAGCCACTCCTGCGCCTATATATATATATGTATA
>NC_068987.1:105714397-105715119 GCF_001194135.2 Octopus bimaculoides
TATATATATATATATATATATATATATTTATATATATATATAAAGGTGTGGCAATATGGTAAAAAGCTTGCTTCCCAACTACAATCTCAGTGTTCCTGCGTAGCACCTTGAGCAAATGTCTTCAACTGCAGCCTTGGGCCGACTAAGGCCTTGTGAGTCGATTTGGTTGACGGAAACGGAAACAAGCCCGTCGTACAAATATGTGTGTGTGTGTGTGTGTATGTGCGTGCGCGCACGCATCTTTGTTTTTGTGTTTGTTCTCTACCGGTTTTGGGGTGTTTGGCCACTTCTTTTGTTGCGTTTATGTTACTGTAACTTAGCGGTTCGATGAAAAAAACCGAGATGATAGGTACCAGTTTTAAAATATAAATACTGAGTTGATTCATTTAACAAAAATTATTTGAGGCGGTGCTCCAGCAAGGCCGTAGTCTCATGACTGAAACAAGTAAAGGCTTAGACACATGTACGTATAAACTTATATGCATATCCAAATATAAGGATGCATCTATGCATTTACATGCATGCGCTTACGTATGAATACGTATATATATATATGTATGTATGTGTGTGTGTGTGTGTGTGTGTGAGTGTGTGAGTGTGTGAGTGTGTATATATAGTTATATATATATATATACATATATATGTCTGTGTGTGTGTATACATATATGTAGATATATGTATATATATATATATATGTAGATATATGTATATATATATATATA
>NC_068987.1:105719085-105722747 GCF_001194135.2 Octopus bimaculoides
TATATATATATATATATATATATATATATATGTATATATTATATATATATATGTATACATATATATGGGAGAATGTACGAAAAAAAAACAGCAGACAAGGACAGGTGGTGTAAACAACAAAAGGGTGTATTAGTTTGACGCTCGGGAATACAGAAAGTCTTTAACGTTTCAAGCCTACGCTCTTCAACAGAAAGAATACGGAGAAAACAAGGAGAAAAACACGGAGAAAAAAAATTGACATACATACATGTGTGTAGGTATATACATACATATATACATACATACATGCGTGTGTATATACATGCATACATACATACATATAAATATATATATATATATATACATATATACATGTATGAATGTATGTGTGTATGTATACAAACACATGTATGTTCACACACACACACACACATACACACAGGTATGCACACACACACACACACACACACACACACACACACACACACTTCTATAGGCGTATTAATAGCAGACGCCAACAAAAAAATCTTTAAAAACACCTCACAAGGGCAGAATTCAAATGAGGGAATGAATCAGAATTCTTAGTGAAAGAATGTGGAGACAGGAGATGTGGAACATGTAACAACAACTTTAAATACTTAGAAAGTGGTTCCCACATAAAATTCAAGAGTGGATCCTTTTCAAAATAGATGCAGATATGAACTGCAAAGCGCAAAACTTCATATACCGCATTACCTGCCCAAACTGCGAAGAAAATAACATAGGCGAAATAAATAATTCCCTCTGCCAACGTGCAAGAATCCACAGGCACCATATCCGACACCGACATGAGGAATTGCACAAGATTCCATTAAGTAAGCATCTGGAAATATGCGGCGACAGAAAGTTGGAAATTTTTCCCTTTTACAAATGTGCACTGGACGATCCGCAATACCGAAAAGCAATGGAACTACATTTCATCAAAAAATTCTCTCCAAAGTTGAATGTTTGAAAGAAAAGCAGAGATAGTACGTTTTGTAAGTGTTATACTAATGTTCTCTAATGCAAAATCATGGAATTGAAAGAGGTGTGATCGAAGTGACATAGTATAAGCATGGATATATTCCCAACCACACACACACACACACACTTCATCAAGGAATCCTCCCTAAAATTGCATGTTTAAAGGTAAAGTAGAGAATTTGAAAGTTGATCGCGGGACTCTGCCCTCTACTCATACTCTCAATACTATTTCTCCCAACATCACCGTCTCCTCCAAATTTTCCAGCTCCTTCGCCTCCGCTTGTAAGGTAATTTCCAATGTTTTCCCTTTATATCCTCCTTGCTCCGTCTCTGTGGCTTGGAGGACGGCCACCTCCTCCTCACTACCAACGAGGACGGCTGCCGTAAACCTAGCTACTTCTATATCAGGTGGGATTCCTTCTACCCTCACGTTAGAAGTCTTTCTTCCAAGGTACCTGGGTAGAAGTACTACTTCCTCCGTTCTCACCATTGTACTCACCAGCCTCTTTGCTTCCTCCGCTGTCCTAAACGGGATAACCACCGTCCCATATCTATTTCCTTTCGCTATGTATATCACTTCCTTCGAAAGCCCCTTCGATGCTTTTTCTACTTTTTCCATCTCCATCCGCTCCACCTTCCTACTCTCCACTGAGTACATCTTGTAGGTAATGGTCTTCTTTTCCATATTTTCCATAAACCTCTTCGGGGGTAATAACTTTACGTCAACTCAACGCCCACCTTCTGTTTCATCTTACACAGTTCCTTCAGTCCGGTTAGGTTCACCTCCTTTTTCTTCGTCTCTGCAGCCTCAGCAAAACATTTTACTCTTTCCAAATGCTCATCCATTCTATTTACTGCCTTAACGAGCTCCTCCTCCGCTGAGGACAGCTCATACTCGCTAGGGTCCGAATACATTCCTTTCCACCGGTACAACACTCACCGACAAACCACTGCCAAGCAGCTCAAAATTCTGTCCGTTTCGTCAAAAATCAACACCGCGAATAGACCGACGCATGCGCGGGAAGCAAGCCTCTTAACACACAGTCACTCCTGCGCATAATGTAGATAAAGTATATTAGTTTCAAATATTAGCACAATGCCAGCAATTTCGGGGAGCGGGGAAAGTCGATTATATCGACACCAGTGCTCAACTGGTGCTTATTTTATCGACCTTGAAACGAGTCTAGAACAATGGCGTTAAGTTTTTCGCCCGGCCTACTAACGACTCCGACATCTCGCCACCTTAAGGTAGCTTAAGTATATTAAAATATATTTTACAATATATTTTACACACGGCAGACAATATATTTTACATGTCGAAAACACGAAAAGTATATAGAACTCAATACATTATACAGAGTGGATTGCTATGTTTATGATATAGAATTTTTGACGGTTTCATCTGAGCTTTACCCTCATAAGTAATAGATAAAACAGAATCGAAAGAGTGTGGTATTGATCTGCATCGACAAAGCTTGTATTATTTGGTTTGCGATACATTAGTCCTACAGGCATTGTAGTATTTTCAACATCCGTTTGAACAGACCAAGCCGTTCCATTATTGATTTGTCAGCGTGCGAATCTTCGCGCATGAAGATTTCTTTTTTAATTTGAAATATAAAGTGAAATTTGCAAAAATAGCCGCTATTTCCACTGGGTCACACGACCCCATAGCGGTATCTTTGTTTACTCCTCATGTTATGATTTTGTTGCTTTATTGGTGTTTTTCTTCATACCACAACCGATATCTTATCAAACCAATAATCAGAAACATTACTGTTATGATAATCGTATATCTAATTTAAACAAGGTCTATCGAAGACTACATTATCTCATGTGATCTTCCTTCCTTAAAATGGTAGGACACTATCTGAGAGAAATGTAGCTATATTTTCTTGCAAAACCAGCGACCACATATAGACTCACTCCCTTGTGATATGCTGTTGAGTTTGTCGTCACCCATCTCCATAGATTGCAATATTTAGAAAAGTATCAAAGCTTGTATGATATGAGAAATTAAGTTCTGTTATATTTCTCTCTCAATTTTGCCCTGTATTAGCTTATACTCACAATCCATGTCGCCTTTATCCATGTTGCCATTATTGCCATATTTCACCAATTAGATTGGAAGAGGTCTATTTTCTATTAATATGTACGAAATAACGGAAAAATGTATAACCATTTACTCTCCTTAAACTTTCTAACAATCACTTATAACCTCATATTATATATGGGATTAGGTATAACAGTTTTAACAGGATAGAGTGTAAACGCACATACATATACAGCCAAACTCTCTTTCTCTCTCTCACACACAAACACACACTTATAAACATATATGTACGTGGGTATGCATGCGTTCGCGTTTATGTGACTGTTCGTAAAAGTAGGCAAGTTATATATGCATACATTCATTCATACATACATAGATACATACATACATACATACAAACATACATACACACGCGCGCGCACACCCATATACATACGTATATGTAAAAATATATTTTCATATATACATATATATACATGCATATATATTTATATACGTATACACACACACTGTCTGTCTATTTATATACACATATATATGTATGCACATACATACATACATAGATACATTCATGCATACATACATGCATACATAAATATATAAATATATATATATATATATATATATA
>NC_068987.1:105723881-105727539 GCF_001194135.2 Octopus bimaculoides
ATATATATATATCAATACTAACTGTATGAGTATATGATTTTTTTAAAAAGCTATGTGATATAAGCAATGAGGCGCAGTTGTATCGTATCTGTTAAAATAATTATTTAGCTTACCTCCTTATAGCACTGTTTGAATTTCACCATTTCTACTAACAACTCTATTTATATTTAACAAAACAGCACAAAATCTGAGGATATAAGGGCTCAATCAGCTATGTCTGGTAAATGATATTTGTTAATCCGAACAAATTGCTGTAGGTAGTGTAGTTTAATACCCTGTTCGAGCCTGATTAAGCATACCTCGAATCAAAAGCTCTCCATGAACGGCGTTTGCTTTTAAAGACACAGTGAATCCGATTTACAATTTTAGATAATACTTCATGGTTTGAGAGAAATATGGATCGCATTTCTGGCGCGGCGCATGCCCTCGTATAGGCTTTCGTATGAATAAGTATTCCATAGAGAAGACGCGAGTTCCAACATTTTAAGCGTTATCACTCAGGCATAACTGAATGGTTACAGTTCGTTTATTATCAATGTGGCGTCTCATGTTCGACACCCCTGCGCACCTCATTCTTTTCTACTCTAGGTACAAGACCCAAAATTTTTGGAGAGTGGGGCAGTCGATTAGATCGACCCCAGTACGCAACTGGTACTTAATTTATCGACCCCGAAAAGATGAAAGGCAAATCGACCACGGGGAATATGAACTCAGAACGCAAAGACAGACGAAATACCGCTAAGCATTTCGTCCGGCGTGCTAACGCTTCTGCCAGCGTACCACCTTCTGCGCATCTCATTCACTAAGTGTATTCTATCACAGTCGAAATTCGTGTGAGTGAAACATTATGAAAAGAAACTGTGTTGAAGCTCGTTCGATAAATTGCCTATGCTTAAATTGCCGGGCGAAATGCATAGATGTATTTCATCTGTCTTTATGGTCTGAGTTCAAATTCCGTCGAGGTCGACTTTGCTTTTCATCCTTTAGGGTTCGATAAATTAAGTACCAGTTCCGTACTGGTGTCGATCTAATCGACTGGGCCCCCTCCCCCCAAATTTCGGGCCTTGTGCCTAGAGTAGAAAAGAATATCACAAGAACTACTTTATCCGGGGTAACCTATCGTTTACAAAGATGATAAGGCATGGATTGAGTTATATTCGATTTGTTTTCAAGCGGACTGAGCGATTCTGTGGAGGGTCGTTCTTTGATTCGGTATTTCATTTTCAGTGTAGGGTTCTAAGTGTTGTATCAAGCACAGACCGATGAGTTATTCGAATTAAATGTCCTTAATATCCAATATTTCCGAGTAAATTCAAAGACACTTATGCACCAATATCCCATTGGGCACACAAAAGACGCTCAAAATAGTCACTTTACTGTTTTCAAAAGAATAATACACAAGAAACAACACAAGGACAATGGAACCATACATAAACAAAAATATACGGAATGGTCACAGCTAAAGGCCTTTTGATATGTGTTCTCAACCAACGCCATAATGGGACTAAATAACAACTAAAGAAAAACAACAACAATCTTAACTAGGAGTATTGTTTTCTATCGTCTGTTTTAAATCAGAGAATCCATAATTAAACGTTAATTTTCTGAGATTCTGTCGTGATGCTGTAATTGTTCATATTGTAACTGTATTGTAGTTATATCCAGAAATACATTAAGCAATGCGATTTCATATTTTAAGACTTCACATTGTGGTTTGAGGGATATTTTGCTGTTATTTTAAAAAGAATTGAGCAACCATACGATGGCTCAATAAATGACTCGCCTTATATGACTGATGTAATTGCAGTCGTCGTCGTCGTCGTCGTCGTTGTGGCTGGTTGTTGTTTAGTCGTAGGTCAACGCTGAGTGAACAGAGCCGCAAACATAGACTTTCCAACGAAGCTGATGTACCAGGCAACGGCAAAATTGCACGCTTTAAAAACAATGCTTCACACACCTTAGGAACACTGTGGTGCAGTAATAACTGATATCAAACTGTTCGAAACATGATACTACTACTACTACTATTTGCTTCTAACATGGAAACAAGGTCAGAGATTTAAGAGTTGGTTAGAAGAAATAAACCCATCTACCTGACTGATGTCTTATTTTATCGATCCAAGAGAGATCAAAGATGACAAGGCTGAGATTTGAACTCGGCACATAAGGGGCCGGAATAAAATCCCCACGGCATTTTACTGATGTTTTATTAATGTGGCTAAGTCACCATTAGAGATAAACATAAAATATCTATCATAGGCGTAAGGACAAACATTCGAAGGGAGTGAGTTTGTTAATTAAATCGACTGCAGCACAAGACCGGTGCTTTATTGCAGAAAGATGAAAAGTAAAATTGTATTCGACGCAGTTTGTGCCCGGAGACATTAGAGAAGAATTATAGACGACAGGGAGTGTTTAGCTGTTGTTGCTCTATCGATTATTCTTGGCGGATGGGAAAATCGAATCCGGAATAAATGTTGGTTTCAAATTTTGGCACACGGTCACTAATATTAAGTGACGTGTAAGTCGATTATATCGAACCCAATGCTCAACTGGTACTTATTTTATCAACCTCAAAAGGATAAAAAGCAAAGTTGACCCCAGCGGAATTTGAACCCAGAATTTGATGATAAAGACGAATGAAATGCCAGTGTACATTTTCTCCGGCACGGTAACGATTCTGCCAGCTCGTCGCCTTAATCCGGAATAAATATTGGCTTCATATTTTGGCACAAGGTCAGAAATTTTGGGGGCGGGGTAAGTCGATTACTTCGACCCCAGTACTTTACTGGTACTTATTTTATCGATCGCAAAAGGATAAAAGGCAAAGATCGACCTCAGCTGAATTTGAACTCAGAACATAAATACGGACGAAATGCTGAAGGACATTTTACCCGTCGTGCTAACGATTCTGTCATCTCACCGCCTTATTAAGGATATATATTAAGGTTTCACAAGGCCAGCAATCGGGAATATATATGTTAAAAGAATTTTGTCTGAATTCCTCACGGTTTAGTCAATTTCCTGTCCTTGATAAAGCAAAAAAATATTTAGATACGTACAAAGTAGAAATTTGCAAGCAAGAGTTAGTCGACTTTAAGTTTTGGATTGTAATTTATTCAAACTAGCTGAAAAGGGTAAATATGTAAAGTTGATCACCTAAGATTTGAACACGGTATGTAAAGTGCCGGAGTGAAGAAAAATGCATACTTGGTCTGACACTAACAATTCTAGCAATACATCGAATATAATAAAACAGACAGCAATAGTAATCATACCGAAAAAGATGCTCTTAAAAAAACTGCTGCTGCTGCTGTTACTACTACTACTACTACTACTACTACTACTACTGCTACTACTACTACTACTTCTACTACTACTACTTATACTACTACTACTACTTCTACCGCTGCTGCTGCCACTACCACTACTACTACTACTACTACTACTACTACTACTACTACTACTACTACTACTACTACTACTACTACTACTACTACTAGCAAAATACATGCCATTTTTACATTATCTGTTATTATTTAAAAAAATGGTTGTGAAACTATTTAAAATTTTGTATTTTTATACACACACTCATACACACACACATATATATATATGCATATATATATATATATCTATGTATATATACGCATGTATG
>NC_068987.1:105730424-105731821 GCF_001194135.2 Octopus bimaculoides
TGTGTGTGTGTGTGTGTGTGTATACGCGTAAATGTATATGTAAATAGATACTTACATGCATGTATGTATATGTATGTACGTGCTTACATAGGTGTATCAATACATTTCAGTCAACAGTGTACGTCATAGATTGATATATACAGCAGTAGAGTATAACATTGAAACGACACTTTTATCGCAAATAATATCTCAGTCGAATTCGCTGCCAAGAATGCGTTATATATGCAAATCGGTCTCCCCAATTTAATTAAGTTCTTAGTATTAGTGGGTTGGTAATTCGTTTATTTGTATAATGTGTTTAAAACCAGTGTTCTGTGGAGAATTAGAGAAAATTCGATCGCTAATGATATCATAGCACAAGTTTAAAACTAAACTGATTGGCTGACGCCTCTTTTTTGTCCACGAATATGTGCTTTGTAAAGATTATTATTGTGCCGGTAGGATCGTTAGCGAGTCGAACAAAATGCTTAGCGGTATATCTTCCAACTCTTTACGTTTTGAATTCAGATCCTGCGCCTATGGTAAAGAGAAAATTATTCTTCATATCCCAATTTTTTTTACTTAAGTTTTGTTGGAACTCCCGAAGTCTTGCATGCGCAGAGGGCTTGCTACCTGTAGCCTACGGTACCATACTATCTATTCTTGTCAGTTAATACTTTCCTTGTGATTTTGGCCGTGCCAAGGAGGTAAACCTTTTTGTAAAAGCTCTATTGGGTACTCTATTCCGATTTCCTATCTCTCGTCAGGTGATCGCACTGGAACATTACATCCCACAAGATTTTGCAGTTCTCATTTTTGGTGACTCCTGGAATTTGTTGATACCACGTCTTTGCTCTTTGTAGGCCGTGATTTCCACAGAGTTCCCAATGGATCATTCTTGCTACATTGTCATGGCGTCTTTTGTATTCGCGTTGTGCCAATTCGGGGCATTAGCTAACGATGTGCCATACCGTTTCACCCATCTCACCACACATTCTGTATGTCTTGATGTTCATATCTCTTGCAAACCGACCGGGTATTCTTCTTCCTTCCATGCTTTTTCTTTTTTTTGTTTGTTTGTTAATTTCTTTTGTTCCACAATTTTCAGTTTTGATAACGCTAGCCTTCTTCGTGTTTTGCAACAGTGAACCCACGATATTTTTTATATACCACCCTAGGCTGTTTTGCTCTGCTGTGACACAGTCCTGGCAACTGATCAAACATATCCAACCTTTCCTTCTGGACAAGTACAGCCTATCGGTGTCTCTCTTAGGGTAGAAGGCTCCGTGTACTATCAACATTTTTCAGGTTATGGTATCCACTTTCTTCATTTCTGTTTTTTATTGTCATTATTATTATTATTATTATTATTATTATTATTATTATTATTATTATTATTATTATTATTATTATTATTA
>NC_068987.1:105732128-105732847 GCF_001194135.2 Octopus bimaculoides
CTTGTCACACTGTGTCACGCTAAATATCCCCGAGAACTACGTTAAGGGTACACATGTCTGTGGAGTGCTCAACCACTTGCACGTTAATTTCACGAACAGGCTGTTCCGTTGATCGGATCAACTGGAACCCTCGACGTCGTAAGCGACAGAGTGCCAACAACAACAATTATTATTATTATTATTATTATCGAAATTACGCCGGGCAATATGCTTAGTGGCACTTCGTCTGTCTTAACGTTCTGAGTGAAAATCCCACCGAGGTCGACTTTGCTTTCATCCTTTCGGGGTCGATGAAATAAGGCCCATTTGTGTACTGGGGTCGATGTAATCAACTTAGCAGAGCACAGCGGATAATATACTCATATATGTACATACATAGATAAAAAAGGAACCATACATATGTACACATGCACACACACGCATGTATATATGTATGTATGTATATAGGTAGTGCGTCGATTTGATTAAGGTATTGTTATGTCTCAAGCTACTGCTATCTAGCACCTTCGGATGATCTCTACTCGACGGCTACACGACGGCTACTCAACAGTCAGTCCACTGTCAGTCGACCCCTAGCACTGTCAGACTACCTCTATTTATATGTCTTGGTCGAGCCTACTTTTTCGCTTGCGGACGTCGACACAACAGGTACACACACACACACACACACACACACACACACACACACACACACACACACACACACACACACACACACA
>NC_068987.1:105733334-105734667 GCF_001194135.2 Octopus bimaculoides
ATAGTTTTAAAATAAGATGGATTGGTTACGACTGGAATGATTTGGGCCATGGGTGAGCTACGGTTCTTAACTATAGCAATAACTGTTAACCGTTAACCAGATAAAATTGAAAATCAAGATAATTCCCCACCTCGCCGCATAAAAAGCTCCTCTAAAAGAGGAAAGGATTCATGCAACATTAGTTTTCCTCAGTTTTATAACTCCGCTGTATTTATGATGCAATATTACATTATTCATAACATGAGACAACAACGGGTACCTCTACGTAGTCGTTTAAATTGCTCGAAATAGTTACAGAATCCGACGTAAAAATAGAATGATATATTAGAAAATGTAATTATAGATCGAATTACAAAGCTAAAATAGTGGCTCTTTCGAAGACCTATCAATCTTTTGAATATATCTCTTTGAACAGGCCTAATTCCACACAATACGGTAACTCATATATGTTTATATAATATTTGCATTATATACAGTTCATACACAACTACGACAATATTTATGTATTAAAAGGCTGCTAGCTGGCGGAATCGTTAGCGCGTCAGGCAAAATGCAAAGCATCATTTCGTCTGTCTTTACCTTTTTAGTTCAAATTCCATTGTAGTCGACATTGGCTTTCATTCTTTTGGGGTCCAAAAAACTAAGAAGCAGTTGAACACGGGTCAATGTAATCGACTTAACCCTTCCTTTTACTGGCTATATGTCACAATTTGAAATTAATATTTATACACTAAGGAACATTATTTTAATACGTCGTTCGGTTGTACACCAAGAAATGCATCATGACCACCATTAACAGGGTCTGTTCTGTTGCATATACCCAGACAGATATCCGGTTTCAGGATACTTTCTTTCTCATTCTCACAATTCATAAAACCTTGTAAAGAACCACTGAGATTTTCTGCCGACTAAACTTAAAAATATTAGCAATAGAGATGCCAGAACGTGTCAGAACAAAAGGGTTCACAGTCATCTACTTCACAAGGAAACCACGATTTCCACCGTGTGTTGAAGCCACAGTAGGCGATCTATCTTTGGTATAGTTACTAGTTCTTTTACGCAGCTCTGTCAAAACATGATGAGCAAACTATGTACACGCATATACAGATATTTTACACTGGTTACCATAATACAAGAAAACTTTAAATTGGACGGTGTGTACTTCACATATTGACGAGGAACATCTACGAGCACTTCATAGGTGTAATCACAACAGTGGTTCCCAACCTGTTTAAATGTGTTATCCTACGGGCACCTTTTAATACGCTTATCTTTATGTATGTATGTATGTATGTATGTATGTATGTATGTATGTATGTATGTATGTATGTAT
>NC_068987.1:105735150-105736804 GCF_001194135.2 Octopus bimaculoides
ATATATGTATACATACAAGCATGAAAGTATGTATATATATGTATGTATATCAAATGTCCACGTTAGTGGTCAACGTCATATATGAAAATGCATGTATATATATATATTCTTTTATTCTTTTATTTGTTTCAGTCATCGCAATTAACGTGCAAGTGGCTGAGCACTCCACAGACTCGTGTACCCGTAACGTAGTTCTCAGGAAGATTCAGCGTGACGCAAATTGTGAAAAGGCCGGCCCTTTGAAATCGATCGGTCTGTCGAGAAATCGATCGGTCTATTTAAGGAGAAGAAGCGACAAGCAAATTTCATATCTGCGCATATTCTGATTTTCTTTCAAATCATGTGGTACCCATTTGTCGAGGCTCTTTTTTTTTCTATTTTCTGATCGCATGCAAGTGGTTGTTGGCAGTTTCCTGGGTAACTTTGCCCGTTCTCGGGTGGTTTTACATGGATCTTTCTCAATGACGGTCTTTAATTGACCGACATCGATGACAGATGGACGTCTACTACGCACACAAACTTCAAGTCTCAGATTTCCACTGCGAAATCCTTTAAACTATTTTCGACCTGACCACTCACTGCTCATTTCCTCCCCAAAAGGTTAATTCATATCGCGAGCAGTTTCAGCTGCTTTACGTCCTTTTTTGAAGTTGAATAGCAAGTTAAATAACATCGCATATCTTGCGATGAATAGTGGATTCTGTGCAATAACATAAAACGGTCTTCGTAGTGGCTGGAATAAAATGGAGTACAGAAAACCTTCCCTAAAGCCGAGCTCTTGAAGAAGGTTATGGTGACCGTGTGGTGGTGTACTGCTAGACTCATCCACTATAACTTCTTAAAACCAGGAAAACCATTACTGCAGGAACATATTGCCATGAAATTGCCAAAATGAACAAAAAGAACACAAAAAGAAATGCTACTCCTCCGTCCCAGACTGGTCAACAGAAGAGAGCCAATCATTCTTCGTGACAATGCTCGACAACACGTTTCACTAATGATGCTCCAGAAGTTGAGGGAACTTGGTTACAAAGTTCTTTCTCCCCCAGCTTATTCCCTAGACCTTTGTCCCAACGACTACCCCTTTTTCAAGCACCTTAATGGTTTCCTGCGAGAGGAGTTCAACAATCAAAAAGTGCGTTCAAAGAGTTCATCAGATCCAGAACTCCAGATTTTTACGTCACCGGAATAAATAAACTTGTAGCTCGTTGGTAAAATGTTTTGATTGTAATGGTACTTGTTGAAATATATTGTGATGACTTTCACGTTTCAAAACATTGCTTACTTTTTACTCAGCCTGATATATAGGTATAAACTTGCTAGCCATTTTATTATTATTATTATTATTTTATGTTTGACTTTTGTTTTGCATTTGTACAAGTTGGATCCAAGTCTCACCCAGAGATCTCAAGAGACAACAAGTTAGAAGTTAATGTAGGTGTTATGCCTAGGGTACCATATATTTGGATTTGTACAGTTTTGTTCTAGTGAACGTTTAAGAAACCATAAGAAAATTATGTGTTTGCTTTAAAATTTGAGATCACATAGACAGTATTTTACGTAGGAATATTTGAGATCACATAGACAGTATTTTACGTAGGAATATTTGAGATCACATAGACAGTATTTTACGTAGGATTATTATTATTATTAT
>NC_068987.1:105737238-105739208 GCF_001194135.2 Octopus bimaculoides
TGTGTGTGTGTGTGTGTGTGTGTGTGTGTGTGTGTGTGTGTGTGTGTGTTTGTGTCTGTGTTTGAACCCCTATCATTATTTGACACCCGGTGTTGGTGTATTAATGTCCCCGTAACGTAGCGGTTCGGAAACGGAGACCGATAGAATAAGTACTAGGCTTAAAAATAAATAAGCCCTTAGGTTCGATTTGTTCTACTAAATAATCTTTAAGGCGGTGCTCCAGCATGGCCATAGTCAGGTGACTGACACAAGTAAAAGAATGAAAGAATATAAATTCACACACATCAAGAAACCCTACTTTAATTTTGAATGCAATGGAGGCCAAAATCTTTTCACTTAAAAAGAAATTCGATATAAGTAAGAACAGAAATGCCGATTTATCGATGACAAAGGAAAAAGAAATGAGATATAAAAATAAAAGGAAAATGTGTAGGATGATGGGGTTATTACTGCATTTGTTGATGATGGAAATGGTTATGGTGATGGTGGTGATAATATTGGTAGAGGTGAACACTAGGTCAATTTAAATCAAATGGAAAACAACTTTATTGTCATTTTTTCTAGTCCAATATATTAAATATTTTCTTTTAGTTTTCGTGATAAACTAAGCTAGTTTATGATTTATCTGTCATCAAACTAGTCTGAAATATGGTAAATGTTAATAAGTCATTTCTTATCTTCTCTCTCTTTCTCTCTCTGTACATACACACAGACACACACACACACATACATACACACGTATATACTTATACATATATATATATATATGTATGAACAAACGTAAATGTATTAAGGTAAATGTATAAAAAAAACTAGATGTATAAAAAATATAGGTGTATACATACATATATGTATAAAAAATATAGATGTGTATATATATGTATAAAAATATAGATGTATATATATGTATATATATACATATATATATATATGTATACACGCACGCGTATGCATGTACATATATGCACACTCTATACATATGTACATATGTACATATGTAGTCATATACATAGATACTCCCATATAAATATACATTTAAATACATATATATATATATATATTAATATAAATATATACACATATATATATGTATGTATATATGTATATATATATATATATTAATATATATATTAATATATATATATATATATATATATATATATATGCGCACCTATATATGTATAGATAAATGTGTAGTGTATGTATATATACATACACACATGCACATAGGTGTGTGCGCGCGTGTGTGCCTGTGTGTTCGTGTGTATGTATGTGTATGTGTGCGCGTGTATGTGCGTCTGCGCGCGCGTGCTTGTGTATGTCTGTGCGTGTGCCTGTATGTTCTCGATCACACGATTTTTTACGTATATACAGTAATAAAAAAGAGAAATACTAATGTTGGAAACTCAAGTTCTGGTTTATGTTGGTGACATTACTTTTGATTTAGGAGATTATTATAAGCTTACAATGTCTAGTTTATTTACTTACGTGTATATATATATATATATATGTATATATGCATATATATTGCTTATATATTCTAAGAGCCGAACGGAAGTAAGCTTCTGAGTTAGTAACTTGATAACAAGTGACAGAAAATATGAACTAATAATTTATTTATATCTAAAATGAACGCTTTTAACAACGCACTACTGAAGACATGATCAAGCGCTGGCTTTGAATAATGTACGAAGAAAAGAATTGTTCAACAACCGTTTAGTTTCGTATGCCATAACCTTGCACGAACGTAGGCTATTACAATCAAAATATATTTCCGCAAATAAAGTTACCAAGTCATATCCATAAATAAAAGACAATGATCTTGTCTATCTATCAGTCAATTTATCTGTCTATCTGCCTGTCTGCCTGCCTATCGTCTGCCTGCCTATCGTCTGCCTGCCTATCGTCTGCCTGCCTATCGTCTGCCTGCCTAACGTCTGCCTGCCAATTGTCTGCCTGCCTATCTGTCT
>NC_068987.1:105739218-105739881 GCF_001194135.2 Octopus bimaculoides
TGCCAATCGTCTGCCTGCCTATCTGTCTCTCCCTATCTATCTATCTATCTATCTATCTATCTATCTATCTATCTATCTATCTATCTATCTATCTATCTATCTGTTTATATGTTTATTTATAAATCTATTCGCAGGTTACCTACGGAGGTATATACGTCCGTGGTGTGCTTTTATGTTCGATTATATGGGTCAGATATTTGTGTACACAATTTCAGTGTCTCGTAAATGGAAGACAGCCTAAGATAATGTTTCGTATCAGGCGTCAAATATTTATATTCCCATATATTTACAGACATTTTAACAATCAACAAGGCAGATTCCAATCTGATGCAAAAGATTAAAAAAGCCAACCACAGCAACACGGATTTCGTAAGCTGTCTGGCAATATCCTATTGTTTCTTATTAGAAAAGAACTGATGAGGTCGGCTGTATATGGATTATCCGTGATCGAGAGAAAGAAACATTTTCCGAAGTCAGACAACTTCATCAGCGGCAATCTCAGCAAAAACAGTGAAGACGATTACGCAGTAGCTCAAGGTGCAGGAGTCAAATATCAGGCGTGAGTTACACGAGGATTTCCGGTACAAGTATGTGATGAAGAGAGAGAGAGAGAGAGAGAGAGAGAGAGAGCAGATCGTGTTTGGCAAATCCGGTATAATTGTT
>NC_068987.1:105739892-105741534 GCF_001194135.2 Octopus bimaculoides
GGGCGTGAGGAACAAGCTCAAGTATCTAGAGAAATCTCGATCATTTCGATATGAAGAACTTCGAAAAAAACTCGAAGGTGCACTGGAGAAATGATAAGTGGCTGCACACATGGTGCTGCACACATGGTGCTGCACACATGGTGCTGCACACATGGTGCTGCACACATGGTGCTGCACACATGGTGCTGCACACATGGTGCTGCACACACAATCCTGTCCATTTCGGTTGTCCTTGGTGTTTTGAGCAATATGAGTCGTATGCCTTCTTGCCAGTATACATACACACACACATACCTATACATATATACATACGTACAAAGATACATATATACATACATACTCATGCATACATACATAAATACATACATACATACATACATGCATTTACATTCAATGTGTTCTTCCGTTTGGTTTTTTTAAATGACAAGGTGCAATCTGAGATGGAATTTGGTTGCTATTTCTAGCATCTCGGACGACTTTGTTCTGTCGTCATCGTTGCTTCGTTTTGGAAATGAGTTAATTATAGTGGCGGATTAAATGACATTTCTCAGCAAAGTATTTCTTTGAAACGTTTATACACGGATTAGCGTGATCAAAGAATTATGTTCTAAAAATTCATTTTATTTCCTTCATCTTGCATCTTCTAAATTTATTTGGACATCACAGTCACCGGAAGACGGTTATTGTGGCGTCGGTGATCGAGGCTTAAATGGATTTACTGACTACTCGGCGTAGCTGGGAAAAATATTGCTGTCTTCCTATCAGTAAAGTAGATAAAACTTGTATATAGTTTTATTCCTGACGATGTCTGCCACCCTCCCCAACGTCCCTGTCTGTCTGTGTGACTGTCATTCTCCCATCCCCTCTCCCTCCGTCTCTGAATATCTGAATATCGCCTGTCACTAACTGGTTCACTCAATCTGAGTGTATGTGTGTGTGTGTTTGCCTGCTTGTGTATGTATGTATGTATGTATGTATGTATGTATGTATGTATGTGTGTGTGTGTGTGTGTGTCCATATATATTCTTTTTTAGTCTCTTTTATTTGTTTCAGTCATTTGACTGCGGCCCTGCTGGAGCACCGCCTTTAGTCGAACAAATCGAACTCGGGACTCATTTTTGTAAGCCTTGTACTTGTTCTATCGGTCTTTTCTGCCGAACCGCTAAGTTACGGGGACGTAAACACACCAGCATCAGTTGTCAAGCGATGTTGGGGTGACACACACAGAGACACACACTCATATATGACGGGATTCTTTCAGTTTCCGTCGACCAAATCCAATCCGAACAGCTGCGTTGCGGCGACATAAATACACCAACATAAATGCAGAGCAAACACAGACACAAAGGCACCCCGCACGCATGCGCACAGACATGTTTATACAATATACAACGGGCTTCTTTCAGTTTCCGTCTATCAAATCTCAAGAGGTGTTTGTTCGATCAGGATTCCACACTTGCCCAACGTTCCTTCTAGTAGGGCTAAATCAGGAACCATGTGGTTGGGAAGCAAACTTCTTGCCGCACAGACACGCCATGTAATACATACATACATACATACATGCATACATACATACGTACATACATACGTACATAAATACATGCATTCATATATACATATGGATATATATATATATATATAT
>NC_068987.1:105742225-105742971 GCF_001194135.2 Octopus bimaculoides
TATATATATCAATACATATATATATATTTTCTATACATGTATGTATATATATGTACAATTAGCTATCATGCATTGTGTTTTATTGGTAGCAATTCTTCGCAATGTTACAACGAGGTGCATCATATGTGAGCAAAATCAAAGGGAATCTGAAAGCAGAATGTGCTTTGCGACCCCTTGCAAGGAATGTGGCACCAGTATCTGAATAAATAAGCAACTGCAATATTTATTATGCCTTTATGGTAATGGAGTGCATCAGCCTGCCTGTCTCACTCTGTACACACACACACACACACACACACATAAACGCACACATAAACACAGAGACACTCACTCTCAAACACATAAACATGCATACATACATACAAACATACATACATAGATACATACATACATAAGGATATAAACACATCACTGAACTAGCCGTGTCTGATGCAATGCCACGCGGCACTCGTTCCGTCTCGCCGCTCTCTTTGCATTCTGTGTTCCGATTTCTGTTTCTGTAGAATACCATGTGATTCGGGACCCAGCATAAAATAGATTTGGGAATCATTTAGCGAGTGATGAAGCATTTTCCCGAACACTTTCAAGTGTCAGTACGACACTTGAAAGTTGAAATGTAAGAATGTTAGGTGACTTTCACGTCATGTATAGTCAATGAACGAATATATTGTATGTATGTATGTATGTATGTATGTATGTATGTATGTATATATTCACATATATATATGTATATACATATAATCTCT
>NC_068987.1:105742981-105743250 GCF_001194135.2 Octopus bimaculoides
TATAATCTCTCCTTCCCCCACTCTCTCTCTCTCTCTCTCTCTCTATATATATATATATATATGTATATATATATATATAGGCACAGGACTGGCTGTGTGGTAAGTAGCTTGCTTACCGGCCACATACTTCCGAGCTCAGTCCCACTGCGTGACACTTTGGGCAAGTGTCTTATACTATAGCCTCGGGTCGACCAAAGCCTTGTGAGTAGATTTGGCAGACGGAAACTGAAAGAAGCCCGTCGTATATATGTATATATATATATATATAT
>NC_068987.1:105743413-105745604 GCF_001194135.2 Octopus bimaculoides
GTGTGTGTGTGTGTGTGTGTGTTTGTCCCTCCAACATCGCTTGACAATCGATGCTGGTGTGTTTTCGTTCCGGTAACCTAGCGGTTTGGCAAAAGAGACCTATAGAATAAGTACTAGGCTTACAAAGAATAAGTCCTGGGGTCGATTTGCTCGACTAAAGGCGGTGCTCCAGCATGGCCGCAGTCAAATGACTGATTCAAGTAAAGAGTGTATATATATATATATATATATATATATATATATTACACACGCACACTCACCCTGAGTTCAAATACAGCCATAGTCAAGTTTCGATACTGGAGCCGATGCATCATTTTCTCTTCTTTCCTCGTGTGTTTTGTTCCTCTCCAAAAGAGTCTCGGCTAGATCAAAAACACCACGTACCGATGATTACATCAAGATTTAAAGCCACCGCTGACACACACTCTCTCACGTACACACAAGGCCATATGTACACATACAGACACACGCGGAAAACAAGAATTTTGCTTTAAATATACACATGCTCCATGTATGCACAATAGTTATGAGAGTACTAATATAAACGTATACACTTTAATTATGTAAAATCATATTATTGATGAGGAGAAATTTCGTTATCCAAATGGCTAGACCTGGCCAAGAATAAACTATAGAATTTCAATTATAATTTTTGCAGTATGGTGTGAGCCTAATTTATATTGTCGAGTACTAGAAACGCACTGGGGTCGATGATATCGACTATCTCCCTGCCCCAAATTTCAGGCCTTGTGCCTATTGTAGAAAGAATTGTTGTTGTTGCTGCTGTTGTCGTCGTCGTCGCAGTCGTCGTCGTTGTTGTTGTTGTTGCTGTTGTTATATTATTATTATTATTATTATTATTATTATTATTATTATTATTATTATTATTATTATTATTAAGGTGGTGAGATGGCAGAATCGTTAGCGCGCCAGGCGAAATGTTTAGCGGCATTTCGTCTGTCTCATGTTCGGAGTTCAAATGCCGGGGTCGACTTTGCTTTTCATCCTTTCGGGGGTCGATAAATTAAGTACCAGTGAAACACTAGGATCGATGCAATCGATTAATCTCCACCCTCCAAGTTTCAGGCCTGTAGTAAAAAGGATTATTATTAATCGGTAAAGTTAGAGGACAAATCAAAGGCGTGTAACTCCTGCGGATTGAAACCTTAAAATATATTCACATATGCATTTAATTCTATGCATCCTACTTGTTCTACAAACATACATGTATGCGTGTGCGTGAGAGATAGAGAGAGAGTTCGTGTATCAATGTGTATCATTGTGTGTATTTGTTTAGTTTTATATGCGCGAAGCTGTACAAGAGTAGAGACATTGACCAAACAGAAACAAATGATTTTATCATGTCTATTTTACATACAGAAAGAAAATTTAATAAGATGTATTTACATTTTCTGATTGGAAGATTGAAATGGAATTTGATAAGTCTGCTAAAATGCCAAAATTTAACTGCTGCATACGTACGCGAATAGTTAACTACACATTGTAAAGACGCACACACACACACACACACACACACACACACACACATATATATATTTATACACACATACAAACTCATAAACATACACACATACATACATACATGTGTGTATGTATATACGTACGCACAATCATTCAAACATAGCGACATACATATATGCCTGCATACGTACATAAGCACAGTTATTTGTATGTATGTATATGTTTATATGCATATATCTACATATGATATTGCCATATTATATAATGCTTGGAAGTAGTATTACAAACGTCAACCAGAGTAGTATTTATTTATCATTACATTATATATAGTTAAAGTTATCCTCTTTTCCATAACTTCCAGTTTCTTGCCAAACCGCCATCTTCGAATAGTGGCACGTCATTGCTGACTTTTGTGTGTTTATGGTTTATTCACCATAATATATTGGTAAGTTTTGTGAACCAACGAATCTAACGACTTACCCCTCACACTTCCATACATATATATGTGAGCATGTGAGTGCGCGCGCTTCTGTGTGTGTGTGTGTGTGCATGTGTTTCTGTATGAGTGTGTGTCTCTGTGTTTGCATGGGTTTATGTATTCATATATGTTTGTATTATGCATGGCTGTATCTATCTATCTATCTATCTATCTATCTATCTATCTATCTATCTATCTATCTATCTATCTATCTATCTATCTGTGTGTGTG
>NC_068987.1:105745729-105746402 GCF_001194135.2 Octopus bimaculoides
CAGCTGTAAAGGGGTAAACTAGCCGGTATACAGCACTTACTCGGTATTACCTGTATCCTTGGGTTTGGTTGAATCCAATACCCTTCATAACCTTATACATATATATATATATATATATAAATGTGTGTGTGTGTGTATATACATGTGTAGTAGAAATGCATGTACGTGAGTATTTACACATGCACCCGCACACGATGTTGCTTATCATTGTTTTGTTATTTCCGCATTCTATAAGGTCCATAACCATCACATTGTATCTGTGCTAGCGCGACTACCAACACTTGACTGAACACCTCGAGAGATCTGCAACATGAACAAGTGTTTTAGAAAGTCGCTGACCATCAATAGTGTCATCCACATGAAAAATAACAATGATAGGATCTTCGTTAAACAAAAGAAAGGATGTAAAGCACAAGGTGTGTATAAAGGTCCTTAAATGGCTTATAAATAATAGTGTACACCTGAATTTCTAAAAGAGGTTTTGAAAGGTAGGTTCACCGATAGAACAAATTTACTGCTGATGATGTGGACTATGCTGTATACAAACTGTATGTTGAAGTATAAGTGTGACGTCCCCTTCTTTATTACTTTCGACAGAAGCCACGTGTGGGTTTTACCTCTATGTATGTAGGTATATATATATATATATATATATATATATATATATATATAT
>NC_068987.1:105752105-105756995 GCF_001194135.2 Octopus bimaculoides
CGCAGTACCTTTATAAGTTTTGAATTGATTGACAAGTGTTTTTGATTGGGGAAAGGCCAAATTGGAAACGGTACATCATTCGGACGGATTGTTTGAATTTTTCCGGAAATTCATCACAGAAGTCCAGTGATTTGCGATGCATTCGAACCAGATCTCCATTCTTTTCTACTTCTCGCACCAGACTCACGGATTCTGAAAAGAAGTTATGAATGCTGTCTTTTCCTCTCTGGTTAAACTACAACAAAATACGAATGCAAGACCTTCATTGAGGGAGGAGGTAACGATCCAGGAACCTTTAGGATTGATTTCCCCATCAGCACAGTCATTTAGTTAATACAATTAGTTTGGTTGACCTGGAAATGGGAATAACACGTTTTCCCACTTATCCTTATCAGTTATTGCCTATGCCTCAGCCCACAAGGATTGAAAGAGAAAAAGAAACATACATAAATACATACACACACTCACACACATAGATACAAACACACATACACACATACATATATACATACACACACACGCATATACATATACAAATGTAAATATATACATGTACATGCATATGTATATGTGTGTGTGTTTTTGCTTGTCTGTGTGTGTGTGGCTGTGTGTGTATACAGAAGAGGTAATTAGCATTGCAGACAACGTGTCGTCAAGAAAAGATTCTTTCGTGTTATATATATATATATATAAATGTATATATGTACATAAAGAAACATACATACATTCATTACATACATACATAGCAAATTTCTATCGTGTGGGGAAACTTCACATTCTTTTACAGTTTATCCTTCATTTCATCTTCAATTGTTTGTATATTTATATATTTATTTATTACCTATGTCTTAGGGTATCGGATACCCACCCTAAACATACATAACTGGTGTACTGTTCAAAGTCCTTAGCATCAGTAGTGCTTCATTTTTGCAGCAGCAGTAGTAGTGGTAGTACAGCAGCAGAAGCAGCAGCATCATCATCATCATCATCAGCAGCAGCAGTAGTAGTAGTAGTAGTAGTAGTAGTAGTAGCAAGCAGTTCTTGACGTATTTTACTGAAATTATCTATCAGGGAATTTAAAAGTTCTGAGTAAATTTCGTACGAAAATCTACGCTAATTTTCGTTGCCTGCGTCCAACCCGTGCTGGGAAGTCAAGTAACACCAAGTTCAAGGTACGACTATTAAAAATAAAATAATGGCAGTTGTAGAATGGTGAGCTGGTAGAATCGTTAGCTCGCAGGGCGAAATGTTTACTGGTATTTCGTCTGCTGCTACGTTCTGAGTTCAAATTCCGCCGAGGTCAACTTTCCCTTTCATCCTTTCGGGGGTCGATTAAATAAGTACCAGTTACGCACTGGGGTCGATGTAATCCAATTAATCCATTTGTCTGTCCTTTTTTGTCCCCCCCCCCTATATTTAACTCCCTGTGGGCAATAAAGAAATAAAAGGCGGTGAATTGGCCGAATCGTTTAGCACGCGGAGCGAAATGCTTAGCAGTATTTCGTCTGCCGCTACGTTCTGAGTTCAAATTCCGCCGAGGTTGACATTGCTTTTCATCCTTTCGGGGTCGATTAAATAAGCACCAGTTACGCACTGGGGTCGATGTAATCGACTTAATCGCTTTGTTTGTCCACTCTATATTTAGCTCCTTATGGGCAATAAATAAATAAATAAAAATTGCACTTGTATTTAAGTCTTATGCTAGAAACTGCAGACAAATCTCCTCCAAATCACAACCGCCTTTCTTATAAAAAGTATATCATATTTTGTAAATGTAGTTCGATATATGAGAAAAGGACCGTGTGATCACGATTTGAACACCGTTGATCATATTAACCAAGGCGGTTGTTGCATTTCTTCCGGCCCTTTACGTTTTGAGCTCAAATCCTGTAGAAATAAACTTGGCCCCACAAAATAAAGTGGCCCTGTACTTGTATTAGAAACAAAATAATAATAATAATCATCTTTTTTCTGCTATAGGCGCAAGACTTGAAATGGGGGTGGGCTTGGGTGGATAGTCCATTATATCGACCTCAGTACTCAACTGGTACTTAATTATTTTCTCGACGCTGAAAGGATAAAAAGTAAAGTTGAATTCGGCGGATTGTGAAACCAGGTGGTAAAAAACGGACGAAATGCCGCTGAGCATTTTGCCCCGCGTGCTGACTACTCTACCAGCTCGCCACCATAGCAACAACAACAACAACAACCACAAATAATAATAATAATAATAATAATAATAATAATAATAATAATAATAATAATAATAATGGTTTGAAATTTTGGCTCAGACCCAGCAAAATACGGGGAGCGGATAAGTCGATAACATTGACCATTGCCTCTAGTACTCAACAGATATACCTGCCCGGTCTGCTAACGATTCTGTCAGCCCACTGCCTGAAGAAGAAGAAGAAGAAGAAGAAGAAGAAGAAGAAGAAGAAGAAGAAGAAGAAGAAGAAGAAGAAGAAGAAGATTTTGACTTAATTTTTGAGAGCGGTCGGATTCATTTTTAGTATTCTTGTTTGTGAGAGCAGTCGAGTTAATTTCAGATATTCTCATTTAAAAAATCCTCTCCGTCTCATCATTGAGAGGGCGTTGGTGTTGCCTTAGCGGAGGTTTGCGATCTGTGAGTGCTCTTCTTTATAGTTGAGAGTAATCGATTTTATTTCAGGTATTCGCATTTTAAAAATCATCTCTGGCTAATCGTTGAGAGGACGTTGGTGTTGCTTTGCCGGAGGTTTGCGCTCTCTGAGTGCTCTTATTGAATGCTGTTCTTATTGCTGTTTATCACCAGACCTACACTATGACCTCAAAAGCGTTCCACCCGTGACCCCCTTGCCTTTTTTAAAGTTTGTGTTATGCAAATATAACCTGTCCCTTTATTTTAAAGACTGTAAATTCCGACTTCATGGAGATTTTGCTGCTATTTCTAGCAGGTTATACATGAGGCTTTCCTAGATTATTACCTATGAGGTGAGTCGTACCGGGTAAGATACTTCATATTTGCTACTAATCTACCGTATTTTACCGTCGTGAGTTCACGTTATCCCGTGATGGACTTTATAATCTCGAGATATAATATTGTCCGTTGCTATTCTCGCTTCAGCTAAAGCTCGGCAGTTACTGAACAGACCCGAACAAGCATTCTAGTCATTTCCTTAAAAATTCCATAACTACTACTACTACTACTACTACTACTACTACTACTACTACTACTACTACTACTACTACTACTACTATCTTTTTGAAGACAGTAGACTGTGATTTAAAGGAAATTGAAGAATAGGATATGGTTCGTGTGCTTTAAGGAAGTTTCGACGATATGTCGAATGAATTGACTTGATATTAAAAAGAAATTCTTTTAATGGGAGAATAGTAGCAAAGAATAGAAAAAATGGCAAAAGATTTCTTTTTACAGAGTGTAGCATCACCGACTTTAAAAATAGAGGACTGCCTAGTGAGAACTAAGGGACCTGTTTTTAGGGTTGAAGACGCATATATCGTCCTTGGTATTAAGTGAAATAGAGTTATAACAATACAGTCGATATCAAACCATACCAGGCATCTAAGTAAGTAGAAATTTCGGATATAATTTCCTAATCATTTTTGAATATAAATATAACACTGATAAAAGGTGAGAAAATATTTGATATTCATGAAATAATAATACCTCCCGGGAAAAGGAAAAAGAAGAATAAAACAAAGTCAAGTTCCTTTCGACAAAATAAATCTCCTGATAAATTTCATTTTTGTTGTAGTTATTACATTCGACAGAGAAATTTGTCTGATGATCACTACGAAAATAGATTCTGGAACACACCCAAATCTGTTTATTAACTTTCACCTCTCGTTAAACATTACAGTGTTTAGGAGAATAGTTGTGATCTGCGTCAGCAAAAATCAGTTCAGTAATAAGTTCAAAAGTCATAATTAATCAACTTATTGAGGTTCTTATTTTACTTTGATCTCTATGTGTTTACTGGATTAGTAATGATAAAGTATGCATGTACACGCACCACGTACACATACACAGTCGTACATACACACCCGTACTCACAAGTACAGGTATACGTATATGTAGGCGTATATACGTAGACACATATATACGCTTTTTCACCTACGCATAAATGATTATATATACAACTACCTCCATCTTCATATGAGCTCATCTGCGAGACAAAGAGAGAGGCTCCATGCGGTTTGCTCGGTCTGCTAGAAATAGCAGGCAATGCTCCCTCAGATCACACTATAGTCTTACAAATTCACATGAAATTATGCCAAATTATGAAAACAAAGGGTGGGGATAGAACGGTTATTGCTGGAATGCTTTTGATTATAAATCAGGAACATATAGAATGATCAAAGAGGGAGATATTAAGTTATGCAGCCTTACATAGATTATGCAAGAAGTGAAGCCAAGATGGTGGTGGCTCGGTTGTCATTGACCAGATGTCTGCTGAATCAGGTCTGACGTGGAGCTAAAGATCAACAGTATCACAGTCACTGGCTCGTACTGGACAATTCTCGTGTTCGAAACCGAAAATTTCAGCCTGAAGCTCGTTGTTATTATTGTTTAGCTCCTGTTCCAGCTTAAATGAGCAAACCTGCAATGAAAGGCCCTCCAGAAATGGCCATCCCTTGTTACTGTTTAGCAGGGTTTAGACTGTTGAATATCATTGTAATTTTTTTTTTACTGGAGGCGCAGGAGTGGCTGTGCAGTAAGTAGCTTCCTAACAACAACATGGTTCTGGGTTCAGTCCCACTGCGTGACACCTTGAGCAAGTGTCTTCTACTATAGCCTCGGGCCGACCAAAGCCTTGTGAGTTGATTTGGTAGACGGTAACTGAAAGAAGCCCGTCGTATATATATATATATATATATATATATATA